>NC_134401.1:37745336-38045336 GCF_050003625.1 Haematobia irritans | reverse complement strand
CTTTTCTATGATGTGAATGTGATGACCATAACTACTATATATACTGATTTTTCCCATTTTTTTTTTTTTTTGTAATTGTTGAAGATTTGCCACTTTACCTCTTACCAATTTCTATTTTTTTAAATTTATTTTTCAATTGTTCGATTAATAAAGTTTAAAAAACTTCTTCAAAAATTAAACACTAAACTCGTCGCTGGTAAATTTAAAGGAATACCGATTTTCTTCCATAGAAGAATATATCGACGAACGGAATACCAATTAGTGGCGACAGAGGAAAAGCGACGGCGAGGGCGACTTCAGGAATAAGGGTGAATGTCTAACCATGAGGTCCTTAGTTAGAGAGTAATATTTCGCAAAATCTACCAAAATATCAATAATTCTACCAATCTACCAAACAGTAAAAAATCTACCCTATTTGGTAGAATTCTACCAACACGGTTGCCACCATCCGACCGACATCACTAACAACCACTTAAAGCACTGCAACTAGGATCTGATGATTGGATGCTATCTACATGAAAGTATATAAAACCGATCAGTATAAGTATTGACAAGCTCACAGTCCCCTGAATCAATATGGATATTCGGCATTTGTTTTGACCCCAAGGTCGATGAATACAAGCGGGGAGCGACCATAGGTTAGGTTAAAGGGTGATACGGTCAAAATTTGGTCAATATAAACTTGACGTATTTCTTTCAATTTTGCATTTAAAAAACCTGAACACCCCTCATTTTGAAGGTGTGTGTGTGTAGAATGTTGCTCCTATTTTGATTTTGGAATTCACTCTTCAGTTGTCAAAATGCCGTCAAAGCAAGAAGAGCAGCGTATCAAAATTTTGCTCGCGCATCGCGAAAATCCGAGCTACTCGCACGCAAAGCTGGCAAAATCCCTAAAAGTTGCCAAATCAACCGTTACAAATGTAATTAAAGTGTTTGGGGAACGTTTGTCGACAGCCAGGAAGTCTGGATCGGGGAGGAAATCGAAAACCGGAAGCCGCTGAGACGACAAAGAGAGTTGCCGGTAGTTTCAAGCGAAACCCTAACCTCTCTCTCCGAGATGCCGCAAATAGGCTGGGTGTATCGTCTACAACCGTGCATCGAGCCAAAAAACGAGCCGGACTATCGACTTACAAGAAGGTAGTGACTCCAAATCGCGATGATAAACAAAATACGACAGCCAAAGCGCGATCCCGGGGGCTGTACACGACGATGCTGACGAAGTTAGACTGCGTGGTAATGGACGACGAAACCTAGTGTTTGAATAAACGTCTGCTGCCTTTTCTGAAGAAACACGGTTGTTCCGTACTGTTTTGGCCGGATTTGGCATCTTGCCATTACGGTAAAAGGCCATGGATTGGTACGCCGCCAACAACGTGCAGGTGGTTCCCAAGGACAAGAACCCTCCCAACACGCCAGAGCTCCGCCCAATTGAGAAATACTGGGCTATTGTCAAGGGGAACCTAAAGAAGACCAAAAAAACTGCTAAGGACGAGCAGCAGTTCAAGGCAAACTGGCTTTCTGCGGCGAAGAAGGTGGACAAGGTGTCTGTACAAAATCTGATGGCAGGTGTCAAGCGTGAGGCCCGGCAATTCGGATTTGGAAAAGTAAAAGCCTAACTGAATATTTTTCCTGAATTTTATACTAATTGAACTTGAAAAGGAAATTTAATTTGATTTTTTAAATAAACGATTTCACCGATTTACACGCGTTTTCCCTTGACCAAATTTTGATCGTATCACCCTTTATACCCAGCAAAAAATTGGAAGTTCGTTATACGTCTTTATTTTTAATGTGCACCCAAAAATAGCCTTCTAGAGTTTCACTTTATGTTTACATCACAAGAAGTTTTTTTGAGGCGATATATAAAAATCCTATAGTTTCTTATATTTTAACTTAAATTTATTTAAACTAAAGTTAAAGTCGAAATAAATTCAATTTTCAAAAAATGTCAAAGAAAAAAAATCATATTTCCTCGGGTAAATTTTGAATTTAAATTTATACAAAATACTTTATTGGAAAATTTCAAAAAAAAAAAATAATAATAATAATACAATTAAACTAAAACACAAATAATATTTTTGCAATAAAAATAAATAAAATTAAGCATCATACATTGCACAATTCTATTCATCTATTTCCAATCAAAATTGACGGCAATTTTTTTTTTTTTTTTTTTTTTGTTAGACCTGTAACACTATCGACGCCTGAACTGACTCTGGTGATTTTTAATGTCAAATATCAAAATCTCATAGATACAAAACGAAAAATATAAATAAATGCCTGGCATGCTATAAATGAATTGATAATTAATTTTAGCTAAATGACAGCCTGTCAATTGAGCAAAATGTCATACACATGCCCATACGTTGTATAACATTAGTTTGGAAAAAAAAATCACACATACATACAAACGAACGAGTAAATGATACATAGTCACCTTTAAGCAGAAACAAAAATGATCTGGAATGAAATAAACGCCCTAAAATTTAAATCAAATGGAAACAATTAAAACTTGAAAAGAGTACATAGTTTTCAAAACGAAATCACCCGAATGCCTTTAGTCTAAAGATAATTTGCAAATTTTGTGTGTGTTTTCATATATGTAACATTTCCACCTCCCATTTTGGGTACTCTGGCATGTCGGTAGACCATGCAACACCCTGTCTTACCTTTTTGGACTATAGATATGTAGGTTATTTGTACATTTTTTTATCTGTGTTAGCATTGTAGTTGCTTGCCTTAAAACGTGATTTTTCCATAAGGCACCTAATAGATTTAATTAACATTCCTCTTGAGCAACTGAAACATTTTACAAAAATACAAATATACGCCCAAACAAGGATCTAAATTTGTAACACAGGGTGATGGAAATACATTAGAGCACAATCTAGAGAAACAACTTTATGTGATATAGTTCAACACTTGCTTACACTTTAAAGTAGAATGGCGACAGCTATTAATGTTGCAAAAAAAAAAAAAAAAAAAACATAAAATCAACAGCCAGACCATATAATGCAGGTACTTGCACACACCAAAACAATAACACTGTTTGTATACACCAGAAAAAATTGTTAAATTAAAACAACAAAAACCACTAAATGCTTAGAGCACAAGGCAAGGTCGTTTCATTATAACAATAGTGATTTTAACAAGCATCTAGGTATGGGAAGCATACCCAAATGGATATCCTTTATAAATCAAAAGACTTAAGACACAAACAAAACGAAATACTCCAATCCGTGCGAATATTTTTGAAATATTTGTCATTGGTTACCCTTACAAAAAGTCAACGAAAATCGTGCCCATTAAGCTCGAATAAATATTTCAATAATATGTAGAAAATTGTTATTACCGATTTAACTTTATTTTAGTTCATTAAACAAAGTTGATTTAGAAAATTTTCCTTATCTTAATTAATTTTTGCTTTAATTAATGACTGAAACTAAAAATGAGAAAAACCAAGTATATACGGCCATAAGTTCAGCCAGGCCGAAGCTTATATACCCTCCACCATGGATTGCGTAGCAACTTCTTCTGAACACTGTCATCCACAATCGAATTACTTGGGTTGCGGTAACGCTTGCCGATGGCAAGGTATCTTAAAACCTCCTAGCACCGTCTTCTAAATTAAAAGTAAGTCCATACGTAGTATATATTGAATTAACAAAATTTTCTATTGAAATAAAATTTTAACAAAATTTTCTATTGAAATAAAATGTTGACAAAATTTTCTATAGAAATAAAATTTTGACAACATTTTCTATAGAAATAATGTTTTGACAAAGTTTTCTATAGAAATGAAATTTTAACAAAACTTTCTATAGAAATAAAATTTTAACAAAATTTTCTATAGAAATAAAATTTTGACAAAATTTTCTATAGAAATAAAATTTTGACAAGATTTTTTATAGAAATAAAATTTTGGTACATTATTTTTGGCTCGAGTGCCAACCATGATTATGAACTGATATGGACCAATTTTTGCGTGATTTGGGATCGCCTATATATAACTATAGACCGATATGGACCAATTTTGGTATGGTTGTTAGCGGCCATATACTAACACCACGTTCCAAATTTGAACCGGATCGGATGAATTTTGCTCCCCCAAGAGGCTCCGGAGGTCGAATCTGGAGAACGGTTTATATGTGGGCTATATATAATTATGTACAGATATGGACCAATTACTGGCACGGTTGTAAGAGACCATTTACTAACACCATGTACCAAATTTCAGCCGGATCGGATGAAATTTGCTTCTCTTTGAGGCTCAGCAAGCCAAATCTGGAGATCGGTTCATATGAGGGCTATATATAATTATGGACCGATGGGGACCAATTTTTGCATGGTTGTGAGAGACCATATACCTACACCATGTACAAAATTTCTGCCGGATCGGATGAAATTTACTTCTCTTAGAGACTCCGAAAGCCAAATCTGGGGATAGCTTCATATGGGGGATATATATATTTATGAACCGATGTGGACCAATTTTTGTATGGTTGTTAGACACCATATAACAAAACCATGTACCAAATTTCAGCTGGATCGGATGAAATTTGTTTCTCTTTGAGGCTCCGCAAGCCAAATCTGGGGATCGGTTTATATGGGGGCTATATATATTTATGGACCGATGTGGACCAATTTTTGCATGGTTGTTAGAGACCATATACCAACACCATGTACCAAATTTCAGCCGGATCGGGCGACATATGCTTCTCTTAGAGGCTCCGCAAGCCAAATCGGGGAATCGGTTTATATGGGGGCTATATATAATTATGGACCGATGTGGACCAATTTTTGCATGGTTGTTAGAGACCATATACCAAAACCATTTATTAAATTTCAGCCGGATCGGATGAAATTTTTTTTTCTTTGATTCTCCGCAAGCCAAATCTGGGGATCGGTTTATATTGGGGCTATATATAATTATGGACCGATGTGGACCAATTTGTGCATGGTTGTTAGAGACCATATACTAACACCATGTACAAAATTTCAGGCGGATCGGATGAAATTTGTTTCTCTTAGAGGATCGGCAAGCCAAATTTGAGGGTCCGTTTATATGGGGGCTATACGTAAAAGTGGACCGATATGGCCCATTTGCAAAACCATCCGACCTACATCAATAACAACTACTTGTGCCAAGTTTCAAGTCGATAGCTTGTTTCGTTCGGAAGTTAGCGTGATTTCAACAGACGGACGGACATGCTCAGATCGACTCGGAATTTCACCACGACCCAGAATATATATACTTTATGGGGTCTTAGAGCAATATTTCGATGTGTTACAAACGGAATGACAAAGTTAATATACCCCCCCCCCCCCCCCCCCCCCTCCTATGGAGGTGGGTATAAAAAAGCGTTCAAAAATAGGAGATATCTTTCAAAACTTTAAAAACAATTTTTACTTGAAACATAGCATAATTTCTTCTTGAAGCCGAGTCTGAATTTGGAAACTTAAGTTTTCGTTAACATGTTTTGAAGAACTTTGATAGAACATGAAGAAAAAATCTGGAAAAACTACTAAATTAAAATTTGTTTCCTGGAATCAAAGACGCAAAACGCAAATTTTAAAGAGAATTGCTTCTTACGGGTATCCTTACTTCAATTCTTCTTTGGCTCGGAATCAATACCGAAATAATTAGTGTAAAGACAAAATATTTGGAACCGAACATGCTTTGTTTTCAGCAAATCGATACTTTGATGTGTTAAAAAAGAAATTGCAAAATGTTTATATCCGTGGGTAAAATATTGGTGATATGAATTTTATACCCAAAAAGACGCAAAAAAAATGCAATTTTTATATCCATCATCCCTTCTCTTTACAATATTCAATTCATAGTCTCAGAATCTATAACCACTTGGTGTCTATTAAAGGTTGTTTAAGGCTGATATTAAATCTTTATGTAGACATAACGTATGCATGGACAGACAGACGAATAATTCAATATTAATTGTACTTGATACGATTAGTATATATTATGAAGTCTATCATCACCACTTCAATCAACTTAAAATATTTTGCGTTGCATTCGATATGATACAGGGGCAAACTTCAAGGGCTCTTTGATGTCAACTATTAATGGGATTGGAAACAAAACCACTAACTTCCATTAAAATATGAATGCATATTTGCAATTAACCACTCAATTGTATTAACGTCCATGGTCCACGGTCGTGGGAATATATATTCCATATTTTCTGAAATATTACACTATTATGAATATAAATCCAATCCAATTAGGCCATGGTATATTACAAACAATTTTTCATACAACTACATTAACTTAATGGATTTTTAATAATAATTCTATTATGATGACAAAGAAAATGTGTGTTGCCACAAGGCTAACCTTCCCATTTTCATTGTTTTCAATTGTCGCCACTTGAATATTGAAACGCGCTACAAATCTGGGCGACATTTTGTGTCTGTTAAAATTGAAACAATTTGTCTGACATGCATTCAAAAAAGCATAAAACAAGTGTTTGTGTATTGGTGTACAATTTGTATATGTGTTGATTTTTGTGGTGGTGGCACATATACTTTATATTTAGGTAAACCTAAATATATGACAAAACTAAGTAAAAGTATTTATATCCCGAGTTTGGATGCTAAAGGTGATAGCTATATCATGCACGCTTGCCACTCACTATCGTGCTTATGCCATATAACAACCCAGTCAGTACTCACCCAGACACGCTTTTGCTATCAATTTGTTGGGGAGGGGGAAAAAGACCATAGAAAAAGGTTACACTTAAACTTCATGGTTATGATGTGTTAATGCATCAAATCTTAGCAGGTTTCAACAGTTCCAAAGCATATCAGCTACACGATGTTTAAAGGGTTATTGAATAGGAAAATGGTTTTGTCTTAAATATTATTTCAATAATTTAAGAAATATTTTAATAATTTGTATATATATTTTTAATGTTAATTGAAGAAAGAATGAAGAATCAGAGCGGACTATATGATACAGTACTCCGGTCTCATAAAACTTGGAGACAGAAAAAATATTTTTAAATTTCAATCGCGAAGTTTATAGATCCTCTTAAATTTTCAAACTGCAGACATGTTATTGACAAACGCCAATTAAGAAATTAATTTAAGAAATAAATTGATTACGGGCAAAACTAAACTTTGCCCAAAGTTTAACTTCTTAGAAAAAATCTCTCCTTTCAGTATCGATCCATATTCGTTGGCTATCAGGGAACGTCAAAAAAATTCTCAGAATTCCATGGTGGATATCACTCTGGCTTGACTATCTCACACACTTATGCCAATACAAGATTTTAATTTTTTGTCACCTTATCCTCTTTGAAGTATCTGGGCGTTATAAAGAACCTACACAGAAAAAAATTTCACGAACATTTATCCAATTAAAATTTTAATTGAGTTTTAAAAAATATTCAATTAAAAATTTAATTGATTCAACAAATTTTTTAATTGAAACAAAAATCAATCACAAAAATTAATAGTATCAATTAATTTTTTAATTGGATCAATTAATTTTTTTATTGGCCTTCAATTAATTTTTTAATTGATAGTATCATTTCTGTGATTGAAGACATTTCAATTAAAAAATTATTTGGATCAATTAATTTCGTGATTGAACCAGAAAAAAATTTTTTGTGTGTAAGAGCGATCACATTGAAACTTGCTAAGTCAATATTCAGTAGTTATCAAAGAAGTAAAGTCACGGTAGACATCATCCAAACGTTTTTCGATATGCGGTTGTTTTATAAAAACAAAGTTTCTTCATAAGAATTGTTTTATTATTTTATTCTAAAAGTTTATTTAATATTTTATGATAACTCCAAATAGCGACAATTTATATGGGTATATTCATATCCCTTGAATTATAAATGTGTCGAAATTTTAAATATTTTCGGCTCCCACAAGCAAGAGAAAATTGCTACTTTTAAAAAGGGCGAACTAAGACGAGAAATCAAATTTTTAAAGATATTGACTTAATATTCACTTTATAGAAAATTTAATGAAAATTTTATTTTATTAAAAAAATTGTCCAAATTTCATTTCTATAGAGAATATTATTTCCTATAGGAAATTTTATCAAAATTTTATTTCTATAAAAAGTTTTATCAAAATTTTATTTCATTCATTTTGTTTTGTTATTGTTGGTTTCTTTCTTTAATCATTGTTGTTGTTTTTGATTTCAGCTTAAAACTATGCATTGACAAAACTACAAGTGTAGCTTAACCAACAGAGGAAAAGAATGTTTGTCAAATTTATTTGGGCAAAGGCCTACAAACTGCATGATGGTTGGATGGACGCACGTTTCGGAATTACCACATTCCTCATCAGCATCCTCTACTTGCAGCAAAACTATCAACCAATTATGAGAATAAATTCAGGCAGTTCAATAAACCCAAGGTGAACCACACTTGAACCTTCCGAAAAAAGGTTTATGATAGCCGGCTTGCAGTCTATAGGGCTTTGCCCAAAAAAATTTGACAAACATTCTTTTCCTCTGTTGGTTAAGCTCCACTTGTAGTTTAAGCAATGCATGGTTTTAAGCTGATATCAAAAACAACAACAAAATTTTATTTCTATAGAAAATTTTGTCAAAATTTATTCATAGAGAAAATTTTGTCAATATTATATTCCTAGAGAAAATATGATCAACATTTTATTTCTATAAAAGACTTTTGTCAAACTTTTATTCCTATAGAAAATTTTTTCCAAATCTTATTTCTATAGAAATTTATGTCAACATTTTATTCTTAGAGAAAATTTTGTCAATATGTTATTCCTAGAGGAAATTTTGTCAAAATTTTATTTCTAAAGAAATTAATTCCTATTGAAAATGTTGTCAACATTTTATTTCTAAAGAAAAATTTGTCAATATTTTATTCCTGAAGTAAATTTTTAAAAATTATTTTATCAACATTTTATTCCTATAAAAAATTTTGTCAAAATTTTATTCCCATTAAAAATTTGTCTTAAAACGAGAATTCAAATTTTTAAAGATGTTTACTTCATAGACTTTATAGAAAATTTAGCCAAAAATTTTAGTTTTAGTGAACAATTTTTGTCAAAAATGTTATTCCTAGAAACATTTTTTCAAAAGTTTAATGTTGTCAAAATTTTATTTCTATAAATTTTTTTTTCTCAAAATGTTATTTCTATAGAAAATTTGAACTAAATTTTATTGCTAGAGAAAGTTTTGTCAAAATTTTTAGACTATCTCATCAAATTTTATTCCTATACAAAATTTTATCAAAATTTTATTCTTCAAGAAAATTTTGCCATTATTTTATTCCGATAAAAAAATTTTGTTCTAAAACGGGAATTCAAATATTCAAGAAAATGTTGTCATAATTTTATTCCGATAAAAAATTTTGTTCTAAAACGAGAATTCAAATTTTTAAAGATGTTGACTTAATATTAACTTTAGAGAAAATTTTAGTCAAAATTTTATTCTAAGAGATAATTGTGTCAACATTTTATTTCTAGAGAAAAGTTGGTCAACATTTTGTTTCTATCGAAAATTTTGTCAATATTTTATTCTTAGAGATACTTTTATTTAAATTTTATATCTAGAGAAAAGATGGCCAACATTTTATTTCTATAGAAAATTTTACCAAGATTTTATTTCTATAAAAAATTTGTTAAAGTTTTATTCCTATAGAAAATTTTCTCACAATTTTATTTCTATAGAAAATGTTGTCAAAATGTTATTCCTATAGAAAATTTTTCACAATTTTATTTCTATAGAAAATTTTGTCAAAATATTATTCCTATAGAAAATTTTGTCAAAATTTTATTTTTCTAAAAAATTTTGTCAAATTTTTATTTCTATACATCTTTTGTCAAAATTTCATTTCTCTAGAAAATTTTATCAAAAATTTATTTCTGTAGAAAATTTTGTAAAAATTTTATTTCTATACAAAATGTTGTCAAAATTATTTCTATAAAAATTTTTGTCAAACTTTTATTCGTAAAGAAAATTTTGTCAAAATATATTCCTATAGAGAATTTGATCAACAATTTTATTCCTATAGAAAATTTTGTCAAAATTTTATTTCTATAGAAAATTTTGTCAAAATTTTATTTTTATAGAAAATTTTGTCAAAATTTTATTCCTATAGAAAATTTTATCAAAATTTTATTTCGTGTTTGGTTTTTTATTGTGGGTTTGTACTTCAATCATATTTGTTGTCTTGATATCAGCTTTAAAACCATTGTGTTGACTAAACTACAAGTGTAGCTTTCACAATTTTATTTCTATAGAAAATTTTGTCAAAATATTATTCCTATAGAAAATTTTGTCAAAATTTTATTTTTCTAAAAAATTTTGTCAAATTTTTATTTCTATACATCTTTTGTCAAAATTTCATTTCTCTAGAAAATTTTATCAAAAATTTATTTCTGTAGAAAATTTTGTAAAAATTTTATTTCTATACAAAATGTTGTCAAAATTATTTCTATAAAAATTTTTGTCAAACTTTTATTCGTAAAGAAAATTTTGTCAAAATATATTCCTATAGAGAATTTGATCAAAAATTTTATTCCTATAGAAAATTTTGTCAAAATTTTATTTCTATAGAAAATTTTGTCAAAATTTTATTTTTATAGAAAATTTTGTCAAAATTTTATTCCTATAGAAAATTTTATCAAAATTTTATTTCGTGTTTGGTTTTTTATTGTGGGTTTGTACTTCAATCATATTTGTTGTCTTGATATCAGCTTTAAAACCATTGTGTTGACTAAACTACAAGTGTAGCTTAACCAACAGAGCAAAATAATGTTTGTCAAATTTATTTGGGCAAAGCCCTATAGACTGCAAGATGGTTGGATTGATGCACGTTTCGGAATTACCACATTCCTCATCAGCATACTCTACTTGCAGCAAATCTATCAACCAATTATCAGAATAAATTCAGGCAGTTCATTAAACCCAACAATGAACCACACTTGAACCTTCCGAAAAAAGGTTTTACATGATAGCCGGCTTATGCCGAAATAAATTCGTACAAACATATCTCTTTTCCTTTGCCACCGTCAAATCATCGATTTGAGTTTTATTTCTATAGAAAATTTTGTCAAAATATATTCCTATAGAGAATTTGGTCAAAAATTTTATTCCTATAAAAAATTTTGTCAATATTTTATTCCTAAAGAAATTTATATTAAAATTTTATTCCTAGAGAAAAGTTGGCCAAAATTTTAATTCTATAGAAAATTTTGTCAAAATGTTATTCCAATAGAAAATTTTCTCAAAATTTTATTTCTATAGAAAATTTTGTCCAAATTTTATTTTTCTAGAAAATTTTGTTAAAATTTTATTTCTATATATCTTTTGTCAAAATTTAATTTTTCTAGAAAATTTTATCAAACTTTTATATCTATAGAAAATTTTATCAAAATTTTATTTCTCTAGAAGTTTTTATCACAATTTTATTTCTCAAGAAAAGTTTGCCAAAAATTAATTACTCTATAAAAAATTGTCAAAATTTTATTTATATAGAAAATTTCGTCAAAATTTTATTTCTATAGAAAATTTTGTCAAAATATTATTCCAATAGAAAATTTTGTCAAAATTTTATTTCTATAGAAAATTTTATCAAAATTTTATTTCTATAGAAATTTTTTTTTATATCTATAGAAGTTTTTATCACAATTTTATTTCTCTAGAAAAGTTTGCCAAAAATTAATTACTCTATAAAAAATTGTCAAAATTTTATTTATATAGAAAATTTCGTCAAAATTTCATTTCTCTAGAAAATTTTGTCAAAATTTTATTTCTATAGAAAATTTTGTCAAAATTTTATTTCTATAGAAAATTTTATCAACATTTTATTTCTATAGAAAATTTTGTAAAAATTTTATTTCTAGAGGAAATTTTGTCAAACTTTTATTCGTATAGAAAATTTTGTCACAATATATTCCTATAGAGAATTTTATCAAAAATTTTATTCCTATAAAAAATTTTTATTACAATTTTATTCCTAGAGAAAAGTTGGTCAAAATTTTATTTCTATAGAAAATTTTGTCAAAATTTTATTCCTATAGAAAAGTTTGTCAAAATTTTATTTCTATAGAAAATTTTCTCAAAATTTTATTTCTATAGAAAATTTTCTCAAAATTTTATTTCTATAGAAAATTTTCTCAAAATTTTATTTCTATAGAAAATTTTGTCAACATTTTATTTTTCTAGAAAATTTTGTCAAAATTTTATTTCTGTATATCTTTTGTCAAAATTTCATTTTTCTAGAAAATGTTCAAACATTTATATCTATAGAAGTTTTTATCAAAATTTTATTTCTCTAGAAGTTTTTATCACAATTTTATTTCTCTAGAAAAGTTTGCCAAAAATTAATTACTCTATAAAAAATTGTCAAAATTTTATTTATATAGAAAATTTCGTCAAAATTTCATTTCTCTAGAAAATTTTGTCAAAATTTCATTTCTCTAGAAAATTTTATCAAAATTTTATTTCTATAGAAAATTTTGTCAAAATTTTATTTCTACACACAAAAAATTATGACCAACATTTTTTCAATTAAACACTTAATTGAATTTGGAAACGGGTTCAATTAATATGTTAATTGATTCAATTAATTATTTAATCAAATCCGAATAAAAACCAATTAAAAAAATGATTGATATTTGTTACGTTTCCAATTAAAATATTAATTGAATCAATCAATTTGTTAATCAATTCAGAAATAATTTTCAATTACAAACGTGATTGACATTTTTCCGTTTCCAATTACACATGTGATTGATCCAATCACCTTTGTGATTGAAATTGAATAATTTTGAGCAATGGAAAGAGCGAAAAGAGAACAAGAGAATGGGTATTTATTCAACAAGGTATGATGGAGAGATCAGTCTGTTGAAGTAACTCATAACGAACGGTTGGGTTTTTGTTTTTCGCGTAAATTGAAAAACATGATTGGCGACATTCTGTCTGCTGCATTCAAAATGTGTGCATAAATATTTTGAACGCAACAACAAATCATAGCAAAGGGTTGAAATAAATAAAGTGTGCAACAACAAATGGCCACGTGGTAAAGGTTTGAAAAAAATATATGAGAGAACGCATTTGAAATTACCTGTGTTTGTGTTTGTGGTATTGTAAAAATGGAAAACAATCTACGTTTATTGAAGGTAAGAAATTATGAAATGTGAATACCGTTTTCCATTGAAGCCTGTTTACATTAAACGGACTAAAATAATATATTTTTTTTCATTTCTTTTATTGACCAATTTTATTTCGTGAAATTGACCAATCAATCCCATCAACTCCATCATTTTATCAAATATATAAGAATATGTTTGCAATAAAAAAGTGGGTAAATGTTGCAAATCGAACCGGAGAAAAAGACATGTGACTTCGTTTAAACAAATATAACAAGCAAGTGGTGTGATTTTATTGAATGAACATGAATGAATGAAATGACAAATATAACAACAAATTTAGGCGGTAAAAAGACAAATGTAACATAAAGCATAATGAATAAAAACAACTTGACAGTTAATGAAACATTGCACTTATCGATCTATATAATAATTAATATGCACAGTGGATCCAACAGTAAATATGTATTTTCCATTTATATTTTTAACTATTTCCAGAATTTGCAAAGTATCATCAATATAATACCAAATAGAACATTGCTTTCCCATTATTTTTTGTCTTTGATTGGTTCAAATTTTAATAGACGATTTCAATGTGTGGAAATTTTGGAAAGGAATTGTTACTAAAATTAAATTACCGAGCTCCTTAATACATCTTTTTATGATAAAAGACTACAACTGCAAAAGAAGATTATAAATCTGCAACCTGGAACTAAGAATTGAATTTGATATTCTATGCAGGTAATATTTAACAAAATTAACTTTTAATTGAACAAAATTAAATTCGAATTATTCTGTTTACTTTCAGAAAAACTAATTTAGCTTACAGTCTGCTGATTATTGGAAATCTAGGCGCATCTACATATTAGAAGGAACATGCTAACATGGTTATTATTATAAGGAAGGTAATGATTTATATAATTTATTTTTTCACCCTATAGTTGTTATTGATAGTAATTGTATTTGTAAGTTATGTTAGAACAAAACACAAATGAAAAGAACCAAATTTATTTGTCTATTGCATAATTAAAAAAATAATAAAATATTAAATATTATAAGAAATACATATTTTCTTTTATTTCAAATAAAACTAAATACGGTTTTGGGGTCGCAATATATAAATTTTTTGATCGAAATTTATAACCAATTTCAATTAATTATTTAATTGAATGAATCAAATAGTTGATTGATTTTTGTCGCGAAATTAATTAAAATTTTAATTGATTCAATTAAAACTGTGATTGAATTTTATGTTAAAAATCAATCACGTTTTTAATTGATTCAATCACACAATTAATTGATTCCGTGACAAAAGTCAATTAAATTTTTAATTGAAAATCGTGTTGGTTTTCAATCAAAATGGGTGATTGATACTATCATTTTCGTGATTGAAGACATTTCAATTAAAAAAATGATTGAATCCGCGATTTTCGTGATTGAAATCAAAAAATTTTTTTTGTGTGTAGAGGAAATTTTGTTAAAATTTTATTCCTAGAGAAAATTTTGTCTCTATAGCAAAATTGTGAAGTACCTCTTAGGTGATAAGGAATATTTTGCAAAATCTACCAAAGCATTAGGAATTCTACCAAACCGTAAAAAAATCTACCAGTAGAATTCTACCAGCTATAGCAACCGATCAATATCTAAACTGACTTTTTTAGATACATAATCCGCCTTTTTTAGAAGACAATGTTAAGTAACTAATTCGATTATGGATGACAGTCTTTAGTATGACTTTGTACGGAATGCACGAAGATCGAGTCAGAATTTGAGATTCAATATGTATATTCGACCGAATGTTCGACCACATCCACAGAAGAAATATGATCACACGAACATGTTGCAAGAGCACCATGGTACCATACTGTTTGTGGTTAAATATCACCGGGTATTGCAAACCGATCATATATAGATGTCGCCCACAAATAATCCCGATTGATTAGCCCATTAGTAATTACACAAACATTGGTCTTATTTACAGATCTAAATTCTCGGGATAGTTAGATCAGTATAGTAATATTGGCCCATTGTTTCATTCAATTTACATTAAATACATACATCGACCCCAAATTTTACCTTATACAAGGCTTTTCCAATAACCCTTTTCATTTATTTTATTCCACCTATTTCAAATTAAAACATTGTCTTTTAATAGAAAACAAAAACACCTCTAGTGGCGTTAAGTACTCATGCGGAAACATGATGCAGCATTTCATAGTTTCAGATGATTCCATTCACAACGTTTTTTTCCTACATATAATAAAGTGAAGTAATAAACACACGTGTTGTCTTCTACACGAACATTTACTTGGATCATAATGATTTGTTAACATCACTAACTAGATATTTTTGCTTTTTTTTTTGCATTGTGTTCAACTACTAAATGCTGTCATTTTCACGGTTTGATGAATATCAGTAATCGTTGAATATTATGAGTATCACATAAAGAAAGTGGGTAACAAATTTACGCTGAATATTTAAAATGATTCTATTGTTTATTAAAAGCGTAGATATGGTTAAAGTTTTGGGGTATAACATAAGAAGGAATATTGCAAACAAAAACTGCTATGTCATATTTGAATGAGATTTCGTTAAACTAGTAAAAACATCTTTAGATTATGCATGGTGGAAATGTAAATTTGACATACTTTCTTGGATGTTAATATTATTGAAGATTTCATGAATTGTTGTTTTCTATCAGATATTGTCTTTGAAGTAGCGTAAACAACAAATAATTCTTTCCTCCTCAGAAACGTAAATTTGACCATTGATCCTTATAGGGAAAAACATATTTTTTAATGATAGATTTTGCCTCGTTTCCCCCAAAAATCTTTACTTATCTTAAAAAAGAATCTTATGTACCCTCCACCATGGATTGCATAGAAACTTGTATTACAGACTGTCATCCACAATCGAATTACTTGGCTTGTGGTATCTTAAAACTTCTTAACATCGTTTTCTAAATTGTGAGTTAGTCCATACGTGGTGGAGAGCCAGAATTGAAATATGGGGGTCGCCTATATGGGGGCTATATACAATTATGAACTTGATATGGACCAATTTTTGTGTGACTGGGGATCAATTTATCTGAACGCTATATATAACTATAGACCGATATGGACCTAGTTAGGCATGGTTGTTAACAGCCACATACTAGCACAATGTACAAAATTTCAACTGACTCGAATGAAATTTGCTCCTCCAAGAGGCTCCAAAACCAAATCTCGGTATCGGTTTATATGGGGGCTATATATGATTATGGATTGATATGGACCACTTTGGCATGGCTGTTAAATATCATATACTACCATCACGTACCAAATTTCAACCAGATCGGATGAATTTTGATTCTCCAAAAGGCACCGGAGGTCAAATCTGGTGATCGGTTTATATGGCGGCTATATATAATTATGGACTGATATGAACCAATTCCTGGATGGTTGTTGGATACCATATACTAACATCACGTACCAAATTTCAACCGAATCGGATGAATTTTGCTCTTCCAAGGGGCTCCGGAGGTCAAATCTGGGGATCGGTTTATATGGGGGCTATATATAATTATAGACCGATGTGGACCAATTTTTGCATGGTCATTAGAGACCATATACTGACACCATGTACCAAATTTCAGCCGGATCGGATGAAATTTGCTTCTCTTAGAGGCTCCGCAAGCCAAATCGGGGTATCGGTTTATATGGGTGCTATATATAATTATGGGCCGATATGGACCAATTTTTGCATGGGTGTTAGAGACCATATACTAACACAATGTACCTACTTTCAACCGGATCGGATGAAATTTGCTTCTGATAGAGGCTCTGCAAGCCAAATCGGGGGATCGGTTTATATGGGGCTATATATAATTTTGGACCGATGTGGACCAATTTTTGCATGGGTGTTAGAGACCATATACTAACACAATGTACCAACTTTCATCCGGATCGGATGAAGTTGGCTTCTCCAAGAGCCTCCGCAATCCAAATCTGGGGGTCGGTTTATATGGGGGCTATATATAATTTTGGACCGATGTGGACCAATTTTTGCATGGTTGTTAGAGACCATATAAAGGGTGGTTAAATTGTAAGGGCCGATATTGAATGTGAACCACACGTAAACGCCAAGTTTTTTTCCGAATTTTATTTGACATTTCTCTATTTCAGACTTACTCAATTTGAATCATGGACGTCGTTAATGGGCAGAATGGTTCCAAGAAATGGCAACAGTGGATGATCAATTTTCGAAGAAAATCATCTTCAGTGATGAGGCACATTTTCACCTCAGTGTATTCGTCAATAAACAGAATTTCCGCATTTGGCCGAATCAGAATCCAAGAGTGATTGTTGAAAAACCAATGCACCCACAAAGAATGACTGTTTGGTGCGGTTTATGGGCTGGCAGCATCATCGGGCCGTATTTTTTCCAAAATGAGGTCGGTCAGGCAGTTACTGTGAATGATGTTCGCTATCGTGAGTTGATAACGATCTTTTTATGGCCCGAATTGGAAGATATGGATGTGGACGATATGTGGTTTCAGCAGGACGGTGCCACTTGCCACACAGCTAACGAAACAATGGCTCTTTTGCGCAACAAATTCAATGGCCGTGTTATCTCACGTAATGGCGATGTCAATTGGCCGCCAACATCATGTGATTTGACAACGTTGGACTTTTTTCTTTGGGGTTATTTGAAAGAAGAGGTGTACGTCGATAAGCCAGCAATAATTCAAGACCTAAAGGATGAGATAATTCGGCACATTAACGGCATAGAACCTCCATTATGCCTCAGCGTCATCGAAAATTTGGACCATCGGATGAAGGTGTGCCACCGAGGTCGCGGCGCCCATTTGGCCGATATTTTGTTCCATACATAATTTAGTAATACCAATATATCATAATAAAATAAAATTACAATAATTTCCTAAATAGTTTGTGTTTTATTAAAAATCAACATCGGCCCTTGAAATTTTAATTTTAATCAATAACAACTAACTAATTATGTGAAGTTTCAAGTAGACAGCTTGTTTCATTCAGAAGTTAGCGTGATTTCAACAGACGGACATGCTGAGATCGACTCAGAATTTCACAGAATTTCCAGACATAAAGTTGAAGTATTCGTATAATTTATAAATATCCATTCAAATCTTCAAATTATACGTTTTTGATACCCTAAAATATTAGCTTTGATCAGATTTAAAATATACGTTTTAAAAATATGTAGCCCTCTATTGGAAACCTATATTTTTAATATCGGCCAAAAACTTTTTTTCGAGGACTGAGAAAAAAGACAGAAAAGTCAGCGATCCCCTCGGGGTGTCCTTAATGCAATATTCAATATAATTTTCAAAGTTAATTTGCGTACCGATTTAACCTCAGCTGAAAATTTTTAAAACGTTAGAAAATCAAATAGTTGACTTTTCCAAATTTTTAAAAATTGAACTATCCAATTTTACAAAATTTGAAATTTTGAAAAGAAGACTTTTCGTAATTTGGAAAAAATTATGATGGAAAAGTCGTCTTCTACATACTGATTACAATTCCTAGGTAGGATATCAACATTTTGAAATTTTATCTGTTATCGCAGCCATAAGGTAAAAACCTATATGTCAATTTAATTTAATTCTTTATATATTTATATAAATATATGAAAAAGACTAAATATTTCAATAAAAATTATTCCAGAAAAAGCTAGGAATCACTAACGGTATCAAGGATAAAAATATGAAATAAGGTGTTTTATTTTCATATATACAGGGTGTCCGATATGTAATGCAACATATATAATATAAAATAGCGCTATTTTGTTTCATTTGTTTTGTTATACCCTCCACCATGGGATTAGGAGTATATTAGCTTTGCCATTCTGTTTGTAACAAATCGAATAATATTTTAGGGTATCAAAAACGTATAATTTTTAGTCTTGAATGGCTATTTATAAATTACACGACATCTTAAACTTTATGTCTGGAAATATATTCTTTCATTTCCAGGTATTTTTATACCCTCCATCATAGGATGGGGGTATATTAACTTTGTCATTCCGTTTGTAACACATCGAAATATTGCTCTAAGACCCCATAAAGTATATATATTCTGGGTCGTGGTGAAATTCTGAGTCGATCTAAGCATGTCCGTCCGTCCGTCCGTCCGTCAGTTGAAATCACGCTAACTTCCGAACGAAATAAGCTATCGACTTGAAACTTGGCACAAGTAGTTGTTATCGATGTAGGTCGGATGGTATTGAAAATGGGCCATATCGGTCCACTTTTACGTATAGCCCCCATATAAAGGGACCCTTAGATTTGGCTTGTGGAGCCTCTAACAGAAGCATATTTCATCCGATTCGGCTGAAATTTGGTACATGATGTTGGTATTTGGTCTCTAACAACCATGCAAAAATTGGTCCACATCGGTCCATAATTATATATAGCCCCCATTTAAACCGATCCTCAGATTTGGCTTGTGGAGCCTCCAAGAGAAGCATATTTCATCCGATCCGGCTGAAATTTGGTACATGGTATTGGTATATGGTCTCTAGCAACCGTGCAAAAATTGGTCCATATCGGTCCTCAATTATATATAGCCCCCATTTAAACCGATCCTCAGATTTGGCTTGTGGAGCCTCCAAGAGAAGCATATTTCATCCAATCCGGCTGAAATTTGGTACATGGTATTGGTATATGGTCTCTAGCTACCGTGCAAAAATTGGTCCATATCGGTATATAATTATATATAGCCCCCATATAAACCGATCCCCAGATTTGGCTTGTGGAGCCTCTAAGAGAAGCATATTTCATCCGATCCGGCTGAAATTTGGTACATGGTGTTGGTATATGGTCTCTAACAATCATGCTAAAATTGGTCCACATCGGTCCATAATTATATATAGCCCCAATATAAACCGATCTCCAGATTTGGCTTGCGAAGCCTCAATGAGAAGCAAATTGCATCCGATCCGGCTGAAATTTGGTACATGATATTGGTATATGGTCTCTAGCAACCGTGCAAAAATTGGTCCACATCGGTCCATAATTATATATAGCGCACATATAAACCGATCCCCAGATTTGGGTTGCGGAGCCTCTAAGAGAAGTAAATTTCATCCGATCCGGCTGAAATTTGGTACATGGTATTGGTATATGGTCTCTAGCAACCGTGCAAAATTGGTCCATATCGGTCCATAATTATATATAGCCCCCATATAAAACGTTCTCCAGATTTGTCCTCCGGAGCCTCTTGGAGGAGCAAAATTCATCCGATCCGGTTCAAATTAGGAACGTGGTGTTAGTATATGGTCGCTAACAACCATACCAAAATTGGTACAATCACACAAAAATTGGTCCATATCGGTTCATAGTCATGGTTGCCACTAGAGCAAAAAATAATCCACCAAAATTTTATTTCTATAGAAAATTTTGTCAAAATTTTATTTCTAGAGAAAATTTTGTTAAAATCTTATTCGGTTCATAATAAAATTTTCATTGTTGTCAAAATTTTATTTCTATAGAAAACTTTGTTCAAATTTTATTCGGTTCATAATCATGGTTGCCACTCGAGCCAAAAATAATCTACCAAGATTTTATTTCTATAGAAAATTTTGTCAAAAGTGTATTTCTATAGAAAATTTTGTTAAAATTTTATTTCTGTAGACATTTTTGTCAAAATTTTCTTTCTATAGAAAATTTTGTGAAAATTTTATTTCTACAGAAAATTTTGTTAAAATTTTATTTCTGTAGAAAATTTTGTCAAAATTTTATTTCTGTAGAAAATTTTGTCAAAATTTTTTGTCTACTTTGTCAAACTGAATTATATACGTATTGGATCGATCTTTTTTTGATTTAATATATAGCACGAATGGATTTACATACAATTTAGAAGATGGTGTTAGGAGGTTTTAAGATACCTTGCCATCGGCAAGCGTTACCGCAACTTAAGTAATTCGATTGTGGGTGGCAGTGTTTAGAAGAAGTTTCTACGCAATCCATGTTGGAGGGTACATAAGCTTCGGCCTGGCCGAACTTACGGCCGTATATACTTGTTATTATTTATCGGTTAAATCCCAATATTCTATTTTTATATAAAACAGTTTTATATAAAAACTTTTTTAATTACATCATATGTTATTAAAATTCTTCTTTCCTCCCTACAAATCTCCTAATACTATATACACGTGTGTGTTTTTACTTCGTTGTTTTTTTTTTTTAATTACATTTCTTAAAGATGATATTTTATTACCTTTTTTGTTTTTCTTTTATAATAGACCAAAAAATAGGCGAAATGCTTTAACAAATTATTTCGTAATTCATATGTAATTTGCTTCATGTTATTCTCATTATCTAGACATATTAGCTTTCAGTGAATCTTCAAAGAATGTTTTTGTTCTCCCAATTTGGTTGAAAGTATCCATAAAAAATAAGTATATCATTAACAACAACATTTGCTATGATTTATTACATTTGATAATGTACTCGTATTTGTTTTTTGCTTCATTTTCAATTTCAAAGTGCTAATGATAAATTGAAAATAGCAACAAAAAAAATAAGAAATTGAAATTCCTCTCATGTTCTTTATTTATAATGGATATCTGGTACTTGCTTAAGCATAATAATCATCTTCAGTTTTTGCTGAAAGCACACTTTTGTGTGTGTGTGTGTGTTTTTTTTTACAAAATATAAAATTTTTGTTTTCCTCGTTTACTTTACAATTGTAATCCATTTTTAATTATTACAGGAAATGTATTATTTGTTACACGCATCTCTTTGAAGCATTTTTTGTTAGTTTTTTCCAAACGTAAAACAAGGTGAGGAGGCTAACCTCAAGCTAAGCTATAGAAGTAGAAAAACAAAAGACTTAAGTAACAAACGCGATTTGTTAGTTTACTCATATGTTGTTATACTTAAATCCAGGGCTGTGGAGTCGAGCCAATTTTGCTCGACTCCGACTCCGACTCCGACTCCAGCATTTTTCATCAACTCGACTCCGACTCCGACTCCGGAGTCGACTCCGGGTAATATAACTAAATCTAATTCTAGTACCACTAATTTGTAGTTCTATTTAGGGGGTATATATGGGGTATATATATGGATCGATATAAAGTATCGTATTTATTTATGTGTGCAAGAAAGGTCTTAATTTCGCATTTATACCAATTAAACTTTTTATTTCAAATTTAGGGCAATGTTTAATAAATAAAATAATGATATAAATACCCATCATAATATGAGAAGATACCGACAGTATATGTATTTGTGGACGAAAATTATTATAAAGGGTTATATTCCCATATGCATGAATTTGAATCTGAATCGATTAAGACAAAATTGTATATACTTCTAGAAAATCTCTGTACCTAAAATTTAAATCTAACGTTATGGGACGTAACGCAAAGAAAGTCTAAAGTCGGGCGGGCCGATTGTAACATACTCTGCACAACTTTGTATTTAGATCTACATTTTTGATAAAATCTGAAATCAGACTTCTACAAAATCTCGTGCAATATTTGGGAAACATTCATAATTTTTTATATAGCAAAATTTGAGTCACTTTTACCAGTTTTCGACTTAGCAGTGAGTATCAGTAAGAAAAAAATTTGAGAAAATTTGCTATATAAATAAAATTTTGACAAATTGTTTTATAGAAATAAAATTTTGAAAAAAATATAAATAGAAATTTTGGAAAAATTTTTGTGTAGTAAATAAAAGTTTGCAAAATTTTCTATAGAAACAAAATTTGAACTAAATTCTCTATATAAATAAATGTTTGAGAAAATTTTCTATATAAATAAATTTTTACCAAATTTTCTATAAAAAAAAAACTATAGTAAACAACTTTTGACAAAATTTTCTATAGAAATAAAATTTTGAAAAAAAATATCAATAGAAATTTTTGGAAAATTTTTTGTGTAGTAAATAAAATTTTGCAAAATTTTCTAAAGAAATAAAATGCTGCAAAATTTTCTATAGAAAGAAAATTTAGACTAAATTTTCTATAAAAAATAAAATGTTGACTAAATTTTCTATCGACATAAAATGTTGTATAAATTTTGTATAAAAAAAAATCTATAGTAACAAAATTTTGGCACAATTTTCTATAGAAAAAAATTTGAAAAAATTATTAATAGAAATTTTGGAAAATTTTTTGTGTAAATAAAATTTTGCACAATTTTCTATAGAAGCAAAATTTTGGCTAAATTTTCTATAGAAATAAATTTTTGACAAAATTTTCTACATAAAAATATTTTTATACCCACCACCATAGAATGGTGACAGGGGTATAATAAGTTTGTCATGTCGAAGATGAGCTAGAACGGTCCAGGTTTTGATATAGCTCCCATATCAACCGATCGCCCGATTTGGGTTCTTGGGCTCATAAAAACCGTAGTTTTTATCCAATTTGCCAGAAATTGGAAACCTAGAGGTATTCTAGGGCTATAAGGAGGAGTGCTGAAAATGGTGATTATCGGACCATGTTTTAATATAGCTCCCATATAGACAGAACTCCCGATTTTATTTCTTGAGCTTCTAGAATCCGTAGTTTTTATCCAATTTGTCTGAAATTGGAAATCTGGAGGTATTCTAGGACCATTAAGAGGTGTGCCGAATATATTGTGTATCGGTCCAGTTTTTGATATAGTCCCCTTATAAACCGGCCCTCCGTTTTGGGGTCTATATTCTAGAACTACAATAGATGTGCTGAATACTGTACGTATCCTTCCATGTTTTTGGCGTAGCCCCATTAGTCCGATTAGACCAAAATAGACCCAAAAAATTATTGAAGTTGGTCCGATGGTCAGACCAAATGGAATTTTTCTGCAGAAATAACATTTGGACAAAAATTTCTATAGAAATAAAATTTTAACAAAATTTTCATAGAAATAAAATTTTAACAAATTTTTCATAGAAATAAAATTTTAACAAAATTTTGTATAGAAATAAGCTTCTTAAAAAATTTTGGGATACAATATTATGCAAAAATTTTGTACAAATTTTAAGAAAAAATAAAATTTTGCGATAACTTTCTATAGAAAAAGATTTCTGCTAAATGTGTAATAGAAATATAATTTTGGCTAAATTTTTTACAGAAATTAAATTTTGGCTAAATTTTCAAAAGAATTAAACTTTGGCTACATTTTCTATAGAAATTAAATTTTGGCTAAATTGAAATTTTGGCTAAAATGAAATCTATTGAAATAAAATTTGGACCAAATTTTCTATAGAAATAAAATATGGATAAAATTTTCGATAGAAATAGAATGAGGTCAAAATTTTATATAGAAATAAAATTTTGAAAAAATTTTCTTTCGAAGAAAAATTTTAGAAAAATTGTAACTTTTAAATTATATTAATTTAAATTAGAAAACTGGTCCCCTGGTACGAATTTTGGAAAAATTTGGTCCAAAATAAAAATTCGTTGTTGCAACGCTGGTAAGGCCTCCATATAGACCGGTTTCAGATATTGAGGGTACAGAAGGTGCATTTACCATTAATGTAAATTTGCCAGATATTACTTCTCGTAATCATAAAACAGTTGGTGTACTATAGATTTTAGATTTCAAATCAAGGTATTTTTTCTTAATTTTCTTGCACATTTACAGGATATGTTTATGATTCCTTTAAACTCAAACAAAAATAGTTTTTATAAATCCGGAATCTGATAGGTAAAATCTTTGCATTTATTTTCGGGATGCGAACTGGTTAAACTGATCTGTCATCAAACCCCCATGGAATTTTCTAGGGAAATTAGTATATTTGATTCATGTTTATGATTCGGCCCGGACGAACTTACTGCTGTATATACTTATTTTATTTTTTATTTTCTATAGAAATAAATGTTGACTTAATTTTCTATAGAAAAAAATATTTCTATAGTAATAATATTTCGAATAATTTTTTTATAGAAATTAAATTTTGACAAAACATTCCATATAAATACAATAGTGACAAAATTTTCTATAAAAAACAGCTTTGACAATTTTTTCTGTCATATGTGTGTAGGTATATAGCCTTAAAATAAAATTAAAAACAATAAATTCGAATTATTGTTCGAATTATTTCAAATAAATTGATATGGGGATTAAAATGGATCGATCCAGCCCATTTGCTAGTCTAACATTCTAGGAAATATAAAATGATAGCCGTAATTGGAAGTTGATTTTCATTTCCAATCATGGTGTACATTGATCGAATGCATAACGCATTGGAAACTAATTTGCGTAAAAACTTTTTTAGTTACAAAAATGTGAAGTGTTTTAAAAAATTTGGTTTAGCCGGAGTCGGAGTCGAGCAAAATTTTTACGACTCCGACTCCGACTCCGACTCCAGCCAAATCTTCAGACTCCGACTCCAAGACTCCGACTCCGACTCCGACTCCACAGCCCTGCTTAAATCATACAAATGGAAATATGTACACATTTTCTGTTGATGGCATCACATGAGGGAGGGGTATTTCTATTATATACTCTTCTGACATACTCATCCATATGTTTCGAGCTGTTGAAATGGCTCCACGTACATAACATAGTTATTTTCTCATTTACAAAACTATAGCATTTGTTTTATTACTATAACAAACAAATTTATAATAATAACAAAATGTTGTATACTCATGCCACTGGTAACACCCATAATAAGAGTAATAAAAGTTGTTATCATTAGCAGCATCTCATATCTGAACGAGGAAAAATAAACTTAAAAAAGATGAATGAATCATTTGTAATTTAAATCATCTCCTATATACAACATATGTATCTCTGTTCATTGTACTCTTAAATATATAAATCAGACCATATTTTGCTTTTGAATGTCTTATATTTTATCCCAAGAAATGACAATGCCTTCAAAGTTAAAATGATGCTGGAGAATGACTAACAAATCTAGTGTAGTTGTTGTAACAAATGTCTAGCAATTGGAATGGCTATCTCTAAGGTCATCTTCTCTACATATGTGTCTGGTTATGGACAATAGAAAATTATAAGTGATTGGAAAATTTATTCCATTTAAAGAAAAAAGCTGAGGTGTTAGAAAATATATTACCAGCAGTCATTCATTAATCACAATTAAAACAAAAAGTGATAGGCAAACAGATTGTTATGAAATATTAGTTGATAATCCATAACCACAAAACCAATTAGGCTTTTAGCCCGCTTCGAATATTTAGTAGTGATAAAACTGGGTGTGTACACATATCGTGGCACTCAGTGAAGTCTTATATTATCTTTAGAATGGATGATAAATACTACCGATGTGCATTGTCGAAGGTCTAGTTGCAGTTTTGCCTATTTGGCTTTTTTCCCCGCTTGATCTGGCTTTTTTAACCCTTAAATGCGCACTGTATCTTTTAAGGTACAACCAGAAAAAAATTCCGAATTCTACTAATTCTACTAAATCAAGTTCGTTGCGTTTAAAATATCATAAAGCACTTTTAAAAAATATGATTTTTTCGGAAAATCTTTAGTACTTTTGTGTAATCTGATACCAAAATTGAAAATCAAATTTCGCACCAAAATTCAAAAATAATAAAAATTCAAAATTCAAAAATAATAAAAATGAGAATAATAAATATTTATATACCAGAAATAAAAGTAATGTTGGAAAAAATATCTGTGTAGTATAAAAATATCTCTATTCTCTACTACAATCAAGTTATTTATTTCTACACAAAAACTCTGTTTAATATGCACTGTATCTTTTAAAATAAAACCACTTTTTTGCAAAGTAACTCAAAAACGAGTTAGAAACGAGTATATACGGCCGAACGTTCGGCCAGGCCGAATCTTATGTACCCTCCACCATGGATTGCGTAGAAACTTCTACTAAAGATGGTCATCCACAATTAAATTACTTGGGTTGCGGCCGATGGCAAGGCATCTTAAAAAATCTTAACATCATCTTCTAAATTGTAAGTTAGTCCATGCGGCATATTTAGTGGACAAAAGAAAGGTCGATTAAATACGTATGTATATATTCAGTTCTTGGCCGGTATATATAGGGAAGAAATAATTACGAACCGATATAAACTTTTATGCTGTAATTATAGAGCCAGAATTGAAATATGGGGGTATGAACATGAGTCTACCAAAAATGGCAAATTTTTTACGGTTTGGTAGATTGGTAGAATTCTTGATGTTTTGGAAAATTTTGCAATATATTCCTCTCCAACTATGAAATGCTTCATAAATTTTCTATACAAATAACATTTTGACAAAATTTTCTACAGAAATACAATACTGACAAAATTTTCTATAGAAATAAAATTTTGACAAAATTTTCTATAGAAATAAAATTTTGACAAAATTTTCTATAGAAATTATATTTCGACAATATTTCCTAAAAAATGTTGAAACATTTTTATAGAAATAAAATTTTGACAAAATTTTCTATTAAAATATAACAATTTGACAAAATTTTCTATGGCAATAAAATTTTGACAAAATAAAATACTGACAAAATTTTCTATAGAAATAAAATTTTGACAAAAGTTTCTATAGAAATAAATTTTTGACAAAATTCTGTATAGAAATTATATTTCGACAATATTTCCTAAAAAATGTTGAAAAATTTTTATAGAAATAAAATTTTGACAAAATATTCTATTAAAATATAAAAATTTGACAAAATGGCAATAAAATTTTGACAAAATTTTCTATGGCAATAAAATTTTGGTAGATTATTTTTGGCTCGAGTGGCAATCGAAATTTTTCTGTGATTGGGGATCGGTTTATTTGGAGGCTATATATAATATAGATCGATATGGACCAATTTTGGCATGGTTGTTATCGGCCATACACAAGCGAAATGTACCAAATTTCAACCTGATCGCATGAATTTTGCACATTCAAGAGGCTCCGGAGGCCAAATCTGGGGTTCAGTTTATATGGGGGCTATATATAATTATGAACCGATGTGGACCAATTTGCGCATGGTTGTTAGAGACCATGTACCAACACCATGTACCAAATTTCAACCAGATCGGATGAAATATGTTTCTCGTAGAGGCTCCGCAAGCCAAATCAGGGGATCGGTTTATATGGAGGCTATATAAAATTATGAACCGATCTAAACAATTTTTGCATGGTTGTTAGAGACAATATACCAACACCATTTACAAAATTTCAGCCGGATCGGATGAAATTTGCTTCTCTTAGAGGCTACGCAAGCCAAATCTCGGATCGGTTTATATGGGGGCTATATATAATTATGGATCGATATGAACCAATTTTCGAATGGGTTTTGGAGACCATATACTGACATAACGCACAAAATTTCCACCTGATCGAATGAAATTTGCTCATCCAAGAGGCCACGGAGATCAAATCGGTGAATCGGTTTATATGGGGGCTATATATAACAGGTTGGCTGATAAGTCCCCGGTCTGACACATAGATGACGTCGCTAGTATTATATGCATATTATTTTTATATAGTACCAAGCTTCAAATGATTCGTGTCAAAATTTGACGTCTGTAAGTCAATTAATTTGTGAGATAGAGCGTCTTTTGTGAAGCAACTTTTCTTATTGTGAAAAAAATGGAAAAAAAGGAATTTCGTGTTTTGATAAAATACTGTTTTCTGGGGGGAAAAATACGGTGGAAGCAAAAACTTGGCTTGATAATGAGTTTCCGGACTCTGCCCCAGGGAAATGACGGTGAATGCAGTGGGCCCCCGAAAGAGGTGGTTACCGACGAAAACATCAAAAAATCCACAAAATTATTTTGAATGACCGTAAAATGAAGTTGATCGAAATAGCAGAGGCCTTAAAGATATCAAAGGAACGTGTTGGTAATATCATTCATCAATATTTTGATATGCGGAAGCTCTGTGCAAAATGGGTGCCGCGCGAGCTCACATTTGACCAAAAACAACATCGTGCTGATGATTCTGAGCTGTGTTTGCAGCTGTTAAATCGTAATACATCCGAGTTTTTCCGTCGATATGTGACAATGGATGAAACATGGCTCCATCACTACACTCCTGAGTCCAATCGACAGTCGGCTGAGTGGACAGCGACCGGTGAACCTTCTCCGAAGCGTGGAAAGACTCAAAAGTCCGCCGGCAAAGTAATGGCCTCTGTTTTTTGGGATGCGCATGGAATAATTTTGAGAAGGGAAAAACCATCAACAGTGACTGTTATATGGCGTTATTGGAGCGTTTGAAGGTCGAAATCGCGGCAAAACGGCCCCATATGAAGAAGAAAAAAGTTGTTGTTCCACCAAGACAACGCACCGTGCCACAAGTCATTGAGAACGATGGCAAAAATTCATGAATTGGGCTTCGAATTGCTTCGCCACCCACCGTATGTTCCAGATCTGCCCCCAGCGACTTTTCTTGTTCTCAGACCTCAAAAGGATGCTCGCAGGGAAGAAATTTGGCTGCAATGAAGAGGTGGATTCGTATTTTGTCGTTTTTTGACGTCGCGATATTCGATTTATTCATGGAGTCGTAAATTGATTATTGTTATTATTGAAATGTCGAAATTTTGACGCAGCGATTTTCATTTGCTTGTTGGATTTCCATCATAAAAGAACTACATCATGCTTTCCGACTTTACGACTTTTTTGAAGTTTGGAAAATTACATTTTCGGTTTTTTTTTTTAATTTTTAAAAATTCGACTTTTGTTATTATTGAGTTTTTTCTTTTGACATCGCTAATTCGGATTTTTAATGAAATTTTCATAATAGAAAGAGATACATTTAATTATCATTTGAAAAAAATTCCCTCCTATTTTCTTTTATGAAGTCGTAAGTAGACTTTCTTTGCGATTATTTGAAAAGTGGTATTTTGACGTCGTAATTTTCAATTTGGGTGGACACACAATTTACATAACACTTAAGATCATTTTTTTTTATGACAAAGAAATTTGAAATAAAAGAAATTTCATAATATTTGCTTTAAAATTTTCTTCATTCAATTTAGGACGAGAATTTTTTAAAATTTGCATGCCTCCGTTTATGTCGTGTGTCTTTAACGTAAGACACATTTGTCTTAATGGAAAGAAAATATTTTTTAGTTAAATAAATAATTCTTAAATTACCTGAGATATTAAATCTTTGCTCTTATGATAAAAAAATCTTCAAATTTGGGGATTTTGCATCTTTGTTGTTGTTGTTTTTGTTTTTTTGTTTTTGAGACATTTTTTAAACTAACATTTATGAATAGCCTTGCTAATTTATCACAATATTATAATACTAATCTTTAGCAAATCTTAATAAACCTTTTAATATTTACGAGAGTTTTAAAAAGAATTTCACGTTAGAAACCATAAAAAAATTATGCAAAATTTTATCAAATTTGAATCAAGCATAATAACAGGAAAACTAATTTAAATTTTGCAACATTTTAGGCTATTAATTTTTTTACAAATTATTACCTTTCCATCCATCACCTCATGTATACAAGTATATCTCATCAAAGACTTAATGGATAAAATAGAGCAACAACCCAAAAAAAAACTTAAACAAAAAATCAATAAGTAAAATTTTGTTAGCCTTAAGGCAACAAAAATACGAAAAAAATACCGCTAAAAGAAAGACTAAACTTCAGCAGCTCCAACTCGAAACCATGAATAATTTTTGGCTATCAAAAAATCATTCAAAACAATGCGTTCGTAATGCAATTAAATAAAATTGCAAATTTCCTTGTAGTAACATTAAGAGGAAGAAAATGTGGCACAACGCAATTGGGTTTAACAACAACGAGCCAAATAGGCAGACAGAAAGTAACATTGGCATAAATTTGATGCTATTGCATATAGAAAATGTAAACGTAAGACTTACTTAAAAAGAAATAGGAAAAATTGGGGGAAAAAACAAAGAAATAAAAATTGCATAATAACCTAACCATTGATCGACACAATCACCAACTTCTTTCTATGGCATTTGGCACCATAACCAACAAGATCCGAATGGAAGACCATAAACAACATCAGCAACAACTTTCTTCTTATTCCAAACATTGAAAGTGAAGAAAAGTATTTCCTACTCAACTCTTTGACTTCCAAAAACAAAGAAAAAACAAATAAACATGGAAAAAGACCACATATTTCGATATCTCCTCCAACTTCAAAGTAAAGGGTGATTTGTTAAGAGCTTGATAACTTTTTTTAAAAAAAAAACGCATAAAATTTGCAAAATCTCATCGGTTCTTTATTTGAAACGTTAGATTGGTCCATGACATTTACTTTTTGAAGATAATTTCATTTAAATGTTGACCGCGGCTGCGTCTTAGGTGGTCCATTCGGAAAGTCCAATTTTGGGCAACTTTTTCGAGCATTTCGGCCGGAATAGCCCGAATTTCTTCGGAAATGTTGTCTTCCAAAGCTGGAATAGTTGCTGGCTTATTTCTGTAGACTTTAGACTTGACGTAGCCCCACAAAAAATAGTCTAAAGGCGTCAAATCGCATGATCTTGGTGGCCAACTTACCGGTCCATTTCTTGAGATGAATTGTTCTCCGAAGTTTTCCCTCAAAATGGCCATAGAATCGCGAGCTGTGTGGCATGTAGCGCCATCTTGTTGAAACCACATGTCAACCAAGTTCAGTTCTTCCATTTTTGGCAACAAAAAGTTTGTTAGCATCGAACGATAGCGATCGCCATTCACCGTAACGTTGCGTCCAACAGCATCTTTGAAAAAATACGGTCCAATGATTCCACCATCGTACAAACCACACCAAACAGTGCATTTTTCGGGATGCATGGGCAGTTCTTGAACGGCTTCTGGTTGCTCTTCACTCCAAATGCGGAAATTTTGCTTATTTACGTAGCCATTCAACCAGAAATGAGCCTCATCGCTGAACAAAATTTGTCGATAAAAAAGCGGATTTTCTGCCAACTTTTCTAGGGCCCATTCACTGAAAATTCGACGTTGTGGCTCGTTAGTAAGTCTATTCATGATGAAATGTCAAAGCATACTGAGCATCTTTCTCTTTGACACCATGTCTGAAATCCCACGTGATCTGTCAAATACTAATGCATGAAAATCCTAACCTCAAAAGAATCACCCTTTATTTTCGTTAAAATTTATAAAAACGCGTGTCTAATAAAAGACATAAGCATAGTGGCATTTTATTTTTTTGGACATTCAATACTGGACAAATTGATATTCCACTTTACAATATCACAAGACAAATCGAACATGTCAAACCTAAAAGATATGGGATGACGTTTTATTTCATTATTGAATTTTGGAAATTTTTATGGTCATTAACACTTGGCAATAAAATTGTATTCGGGAACAAAAACAAATGGCTAGCTTACAAAGGCCATTGTAAGACCTGTTAATATAAGTAATAGTCACACAGCAATTATTAAAGAGCACGAGTGTGAGTGAAAACAATGAGGTCAACCACGATATCCTCTAATAAAATAGGACACAACAAAATTTTGATTGATATTTAATTCACCGTCTATGAAATATAAATTTTGCCTGTAGGCAATTTCGAAATTGCGAAACCTCAATATATTGATTTAAATTGGAAGTTCAGCGAACGTCGATTTTATGTATCTCATAAGCAATTAATAAGACAGGTACAAATTCCCTCAACATCAGGCCCTTACATTGCCGGGTACATAGCAGCCACCCTTTATATTTATATAAAGGCAATATGCAACAACATTTTTATCATTTTAATTAACTGTCTCAGCAAAAAAAACGTCGCCATAAAAGTCTTGAAAATGTTCGTTTTGGATCCGGAAGTGGTGCAAAATTGGCGCAGAAGCGATAAAATTAAAATGGGCTTGTCATAGGACGGAAGTCCTCCATTTCAACAGCCGTTGCACTGAATTTGCATCACTTCTTAAGGTGTGATACAAATTCAGTGTTTTGGATGTGAATTAAGAAATTTGGTGATATATTGACAAATAAATAATTTTGTTTTATGAGTTTTAATGCATTCTTACGTTCCCTGCAAGTTGGAAGTTCTTTCAAAGGTACAACTTTAAAAGCTCTTCCAGAAGATGCACTCCAATAATGTTCTTTATTTTTCAATTCAATTTTCAATTTTTTATAACATGCTTTTTCATATATTTAATGGGTAATTTTAACTTTTTTTGTTTCAAATTAGTTAAAAACAGTTTAAGAATTCATAAAATGGTACAAATTATTTACATTTTATTGAAAAAAATGCTAACTCCAATCTGAAAAAATTGTGAATTTTTGAAAATATTTGAAGTCCAACGTTTCAGACAAGCTTTAGAATCCATTAAAAATTACAAAAAAAAATATAAAATTTTTTTATTTGACGAAATATTACAGAATTTTTTAATTTACATCCAAAACATTGAATTCGGATCACACCTAAAGAAATGATGCTAATTCAGCCCATGTTAAATTCATCGCTTCTGCGTCAATTTCGCGCCATTTCCGGATCCAAAAAGAACATTTTCATTACTTTTTGGCGACGCTTTTTTTAGTGTGGAACGTCTGACATCAAATATTTTCAAAAAATCGCAATTTTTCTAGAATGAATTTGGCATTTTTTTCAGAAAAATATAATTACGTTTTACCATTTTATTAATTCCTAAATTATTTTTAACCTATTTGAAACAAAAAATTTTAAATTTTCCATTAAAAATACGAAAAAAGCGAGTTTTAAAAAATTTAATGAAAAGAACTTCCTGTGCAACTAAAATAAAGAACTTCTTTGGGAGGACATATTTGGAAGTGCTTTTAAAGTTGTGCCTTTAGAAGAGCTTCCAAATGTTTTTGCTGGGGTACTCTACCAATTTGAACAAATCTAAACTGATTCTAAAGTTTAGATTTGTTCAAATATGCTTTGAAACGAATTATGGCCTTCAAATGGCCGACAAAGTTTTAACACCCTGCACGAAAGTGACCCTGTGTTTTTTTGACGTAATCCCAGCGAAGCGCCTTCTTGACATGATCAACACTTTGGCATTTTTTATTGCCAACCTCCAACATGCCCCACGCGTAAAAGTTCAAAAGATAGAAATCACGGTTGCCCCAGTTGGTAAAATTCTACCAAAAATAGTAGATTTTTTAGTGTTTGGTAGAGTGGTAGAATTTTCAATGTTTTGGTAGATTTTGCAAAATATTCCTCTACAACTAAGAGGTGTTTCATATATTTACTATAGAAATAAAATTTTGACAAAATTTTCTATAGAAAAAAAATTTTGACAACATTTTCTATAGAAATAAAATTTTGACAAAATTTTCTATAGAAATAACATTTTCACAAAATATTCAATAGAAATAAAATTTTGACAAAAATTTCTATAGAAATAAAATTTTGACAAAATTTTCTATAAAAATAATATTTTGATAATATTTCGACAAAATTTTCTATAGAAATAACATTTGCACAAAATATTCAATAAAAATAAAATGTTGACAAATTTTCTATAGAAATTAAATTTTGAAAAAAATTTCTATAGAAATAAAATTTTGACAAAATCTTCTACAGAAATAAAATTTTGATAAAATTTTCTCTAGAAATTAAATTTTGACAAAATTTTCTATAGACACAACATTTTGACAAAATTTTCTATAAAAATAAAATTTTGACAAAATTTTCTACAGATATAAAATTTTGACAAAATTTTCTATAAAAATAATATTTTGACAAAATTTTCTATAAAAATTTTGATAAAAATTTCCATTGAAAATAAATTTTTGCCAAATATATTCTATAGAAATAAAAAAATTTTCTACACAAATAAAATTTTGGCAACATTTTCTATAGAAATAAAATTTTGACAACATTTTCTAAAGAAATACAATTTTGACAAAATTTTCTATAGCAATAAAATTTTGACAAAATTTTCTACAGAAATAAAATGTTGACAAAACTTGCTACAGAAATAAAATTTTAACAAGATTTTTTATAGACAAAAAATTTTGACAAAATTTTCTACAAAAAATAAAATATTGACAAAATGTTCTATAGAAATGAAATCTTGATAAAATTTTCTATAGAAATAAAGTTTTGGCAACATTTTCTATCGAAATAAAATGTTAACAAAATTTTCTATAGAAATAAAATGTTAACAAAATTTTCTATAGAAATAAAATTTTAACAAAATTTTCTATAGAAGTAAAATTTTCATAAAATTATCTATAGAAATAACATTTTCACAAAATATTCAATAGAAATAAAATTTTGACAAAAATTTCTATAGAAATAAAATTTTGACAAAATTTCTATAAAAATAATATTTTGATAATATTTCGACAAAATTTTCTATAGAAATAACATTTGCACAAAATATTCAATAGAAATAAAATGTTGACAAATTTTCTATAGAAATTAAATTTTTAAAAAAATTTTCTATAGAAATAAAATTTTGACAAAATCTTCTACAGAAATAAAATTTTGATAAAATTTTCTCTAGAAATTAAATTTTGACAAAATTTTCTATAGACACAACATTTCGACAAAATTTTCTAAAAAAATAAAATTTTGACAAAATTTTCTACAGATATAAAATTTTGACAAAATTTTCTATAAAAATAATATTTTGACAAAATTTTCTATAAAAATTTTGATAAAAATTTCCATTGAAAATAAATTTTTGCCAAATATATTCTATAGAAATAAAAAAATTTTCTACACAAATAAAATTTTGGCAACATTTTCTATAGAATTTCTAAAGAAATACAATTTTGACAAAATTTTCTATAGCAATAAAATTTTGACAAAATTTTCTACAGAAATAAAATGTTGACAAAACTTGCTACAGAAATAAAATTTTAACAAGATTTTTTATAGACAAAAAATTTTGACAAAATTTTCTACAAAAAATAAAATATTGACAAAATGTTCTATAGAAATGAAATCTCGATAAAATTTTCTATAGAAATAAAATGTTAACAAAATTTTCTATAGAAATAAAATGTTAACAAAATTTTCTATAGAAATAAAATTTTAACAAAATTTTCTATAGAAGTAAAATTTTCATAAAATTTTCTATAGAAATAAAATTTTCACAAAACTTTCATAGAAATAAAATTTGGACAAGATTTCCTATAGAAATAAAATGTTGGCAAATTTTCTATAGAAATAAAATTTTGACAAAATTTTCTATAGAACCAATATTTTTACAAAATTTTCTATAGAAATAAAATTTTGAAAACATTTTTTATAGAAATAAAATTTTGAAAAAATTTTCTATAGAAATAACATTTTCACCAAATATTCAGTAGAAATAAAATTTTGACAAAACTTTCTATAGAAATAAAATTTTGACAAAATTTTCTATAGAAATAATATTTTGACAAAATTTTCTATAGAAATAAAATTTGATAAAATTTTCTATAGAAATAATATTTTGATAAAATTTCGACAAAATTTTCTAAAGAAATAACATTTGCACAAAATATTCAATAGAAATAAAATGTTGACAAATTTTCTATAGAAATAAAATTTTGACAAAATTTTCTATTGAACCAATATTTTTACAAAATTTTCTATAGAAATAAAATTTTGAAAACATTTTTTATAGAAATAAAATTTTGAAAAAATTTTCTATAGAAATAACATTTTCACAAAATATTCAGTAGAAATAAAATTTTGACAAAACTTTCTATAGAAATAAAATTTTGACAAAATTTTCTACAGAAATAAAATGTTGATAAAATTTTCTATAGAAATTAATTTTTGACAAAATTTTCTATAGAAATAATATTTTGATAAAATTTTGACAAAATTTTCTATAGAAATAAAATTTTAACAAAATTTTCTATAGAAGTAAAATTTTTGTAAAATTTTCTATAGAAATAAAATATTCACAAAACTTTCTATAGAAATAAAATTTGGACAAAACTTCCTATAGAAATAAAATGTTGGCAAAATTTTCTATAGAAATAAAATTTTGACAAAATTTTCTATAGAAATAAAATTTTGATAAAATTTTCTATAGAAATAAAATTGTGATAAAATTTTCTATAGAAATTAAATTTTGAAAAAATTTTCTATAGAAATAACATTTTGACAAAATTTTCTATAGAAATAAAATTTTAACAAAATTTTCTACAGATTAAAAATTTTGACAAAATTTTCTACAGATAAAAAATTTTAACAAAATTTTCTATAGAAATAAAATTTTAACAAAATTTTCTATAGAAATAAAATTTTGACAAAAATTTCTATAGAAATAAAATTTTGACAAAATTTTCTATAGAAATAATATTTTGACACAATTTTCTATAGAAATCAAATGTTGACAAAATTATCTATAGAAATAATAATTTGATAAAATTTCGACAAAATTTTCTATAGAAAAACATTTTCACAAAATATTCAATAGAAATAAAATGTTGACTAAATTTTCTATAGAAATAAGATTTTGACAAAATTTTCTATAGAAATAAATGTTGACAAAATTTTCTATAGAAATAATATTTTGATAAAATGTTGACAAAATTTTCTATAGAAAGAAAATTTTTACAAAATTTTCATTAGAAATAAAATTTTGACAAAGTTTTCTATAGAAATAAAATTTTGATAAAAATTCCCATTTAAAATAAAGTTTTGTCAAAATATTCTATAGACATAAAAAAAATTTCTACAGAAATAAAATTTTGATAAAATTTTCTATAGAAATTAAATTTTGACAAAATTTTCTACAGATAAAAAATTTTGACAAAATTTTCTATAGAAATAATATTTTCACAAAATTTTCTATAGAAATTAAAATTTCACAAAATTTTGTATAGAAATAAAATTTGACAACATTTTCTATAGAAATAATATTTTGACAAAATTTTCTATAGAAATAAGATTCTGACAAAATTTTCTATAGAAATGAAATTTCGACAAAATTTTCTATAGAACTAAAATTTGGACAATTTTTTTTTTGTTTTGTTATTGTTGGTTTGTTCTTCAATAATTATTATTGTTTTTGATTTCAGCTTAAAACCATGCATAAGACGGCTATCATAAACCTTTTTTCGGAAGGATCAAGTGTGGTTCACTTTGAGTTTAGTGAACTCACTGAATTTATTCTGATAATTGATTGATAGTTTTGCTGCAAGTAGAGGATGCTGATGAGGAATGTGGTAATTCCGAAACATTCTTTCTTAAATTTGACAAACATTCTTTTTCTCTGTTGGTTAAGCTACACTTGTAGTTTAGTCAATGCATGGTTTCAAGCTATAGAAATAAAATTGTGACAACATTTTCTATAGAAATAATATTTTGACAAAATTTTCTATAGAAATAAAATTTGCACAAAATTTTCTAAAGGAATAAAATTATGACAAAATTCTCTATAGAAATAAAATTTTGACAAAATTTTCTACGGAAATAAAATTTTCACAAAATTTTCAGTAGTAATAAATAATTATAATAATTCCTTTTCTCTTATTTTCCAAATATTATATATTGTCCATTTCCAAATACAATAAAAACGATTTGCTAGAGGATTTTTCCCTTGCCATACATTTACATTCATGAGCTGCACGGACGAAAAAGACTGTTATTCATATGTTTGGGTGTAAAAATTATATGTTTGGAACTCAAATTTTTTAACGCAATATTATTAAGTGCAAGCATATAATGTTCATAAACTAGCATAACATGTTTGGGACATATATGTTAATATGTTAGAACATATTATGTTTGGGACATATATGTTAATATGTTAGAACATATTATGTTTTGGACATAAAATGTTTGTAAATATAATATGTTTAGATGCAAACATATATTAATTTGAAAATAGCCTATAAACATATATGTATTTAGAAATAGAGACCTAGAGAGTATGCTGCAAGTAAAATAATGGAAGTAACCAACTGGCGCCTTAAAAATATATCCACACAAAGAAAATTTTATTAACATTTTTACTCCCAGTGCATGCCCTAAGGTGAAACATAATATGTTTGAACAATACAAGCAATATTTTGTTTGCACCAACTCTGAAAATATATATGCTTGAAGCAAAATGTGTTTGGGGTATATGTTACAGAAGCAATTTTTTTTGAGGGTGTGTATGCCTTCTTTAATTTTTTCGGGCTTTTGTAATTTATTATTTTCATTGTTTAATTTCTGGAAAGTATTACAAAAAATTATATTCCATTCAACCTGAAGAAGTGACTTTTATTATATCTTTGACCGAATAATATGGTTATAAGGTGATAAAAATATATCAAGCATTATACTAAAATATAACGATTCAAGCATTCATTCCATCAAGAAATATCGCAAAAACAAACATTTTAAATTATTCGAATGGAAATTAAAACAAATTACAAATTGCCAAGAATTTTTTAAGAGTGAGTGAGATAAGGTTTATTACTTTGATGAAGTTGACGAAACCATATCAGCTTGAAAGTTACCTTTCCTTAATTAATTAAGATATAAAAATTATATTACTTAAGTTTTATGACCATAACTTTCAAAGGTATGAAATTCTTTTCGGCATTTTTGTTTTGTAAAGAAAATGATACATTCAACTCTAAACTAAGTTATACGAATGACTAAATAAATATAAGAATTTAGTTTCCAATAGACAGCACAAATACACTGCAAAATTTGTTTGCCCAATTCCAAAGATTTCTTTTATCTAAAAATACCCATCAACAACATGGACTTTCAATAAAAACTCTAGATGAAGTTGGCAAAAACCAACGAAAAGATTATCAAATTAATTAATTTACTATATCAAATTAATTAATTTTATTTATTTTATACAACACCAAGTGACCGAGAAGCCCAGTTATAACAGCCATCAATGTATAAAATGGAAAAAAGTGCAAGATTGATTAATTAAAAAACAACTTCAATGAAAACAAATAAGGAAAGTCTAAAGACGGGCGGAGCTGACTATGTCATGCCCTGCTCCACTTTGTGGATCTAAATTTTCAATACCATCTGTAATCCTTCAAATTTGTTGGGTGCTATATATAAAGGTTTATGTTCCCATATACATACATTTAAGACTGAACCGACAATATATTTAAGACTTCTTAGAAAATTTATTGACTTAAAATTTAAGTCGATTAATGCTCTGGGGTAGAACACAATGTTAGTAAAAACAAGTATATACGGCCGTAAGTTCGGCCAGGCCGAAGCCTATGTACCCTCCACCATGGATTGCGTAGAAACTTATACTGAAGACTGTCATCCACAATCGAATTACTTGGGTTGCGGTAACACTTGCCGATGGCAAGGTATCGTAAAACTTCCTAACACCGTCTTCTAAATTGCAAGGTAGTCCATACGTGGTATATATTAAACTAACAAAGGCCGATTAAATACGTATATAATTAAGTTTGACAAAAGTTTCTATAGAAATAAAATTTTGACAAAAGTTTCTATAGAAATAAAATTTTGACAAAATTTTCTATAGAAATAAAATTTTGACAAAAGGTTCTATAGACGTAAAATCTATAATAAAGGCTGTGGAAAGGTTCATTCGCCCGAACCGAAACATGTATAGTCCAGGCGTGTATAGATTTTATTTCTATAGAAAAGTTGGCCAAAATTTTATTTCTAAAAAAAAATTTAACAAAATTTTATTCATAGAGAAAATTTTGTCAAAATTTTATCCTATTGTCTAAATTTTATTTCTATAGAAAATTTTGTCAAATTTTTATTTCTATCGAAAATTTTATTTCTATAAAAAATTTTGTCAAAATTTTATTTCTATAAAAAATTTTGTCAAAATTTTATTTCTTTAAAAAATTTTGTCAACATTTTATTTCTATTGAAAATTTTGTCAAAATTTTTTTTCTATAGAAAATTTGTCAAAATCTTATTTCTATAGAAAATTTTGTCAAAATTTTATTTGTATAGAAACTTTTGTCAAAAGTTTATTTATATAGAAAATTTTGTCAAAATTTTATTTCTATAAAAAATTTAGCAAAATTTCATCCATAAAGAATATTTTGTCAACATTTTATCCTTAGAGAAAATTTTCTATAGAAAATTTTGTCAAAATTTTATTTCTATAGAAAATTTGGCCAAAATTTTGTTTCTATACAAAAATTTAGCAAAAATTCATTCATAGAGAAAAATTTGTCAACATCGTATCCTATTGTTAAAATTTTATTTCTATAAAAAATTTTGTCAAAATTTTATTTCTATAGAAAATTTGGTCTAAATTTTATTTCTATAGAAAATTTTGCCAAAATGTTATTTCTATAGAAAATTTGGCCAAAATTTTATTTCTATAAAAAATTTAGCAAAATTTCATTCATAAAGAAAATTTTGTCAAAATTTTATTCTTAGAGAAAATTTTGTCAAAGTTTTATACTATTGTCTAAATTTTATTTCTATAGAAAAATGTTGTCAAAATTTTATTTCTATAAAAAATGTTGCCAAAATTTTATTTCTATAGAAAATTTGGCCAAATTTTATTTCTATAGAAAAAAGATGATGTACAGTGGGAGAATAGATGATTCAATTTGTAAGAGGAAATTTTCCAAATGTTTTCGCCATAAGGAGTTAGCATAAAGGGCCCAAAATTGAGTTATCTCTCCCAGCCAGATCTATACTAAAGACTGTGGAAAGGTGCATTCGCCCGAACCGAAACATGTACAGCCCAGGCGTGTATAGATTTGTATCTGGCGTTTTCTTTTCAATGGCTCTATTAACCATGTTCCTTAATCTATATCTGTCCATAAGGCACGAAAAATAATTGTATAATTAGATTAAATAAAATTTTGACAAAATTTTCTATAGAAGTAAAATTTGCACAAAATTTTCTATAGAAATAAAATTTTGACAAAATTTTCTATAGAAGTAAAATTTTGACAAAATTTTCTATAGAAATAATATTTTGACAAAATTTTCTATCGAAATAAAATTTTGACAAAATTTTCTCTAGAAATAAAATTTTGACAAAATTTTCTATAGAAATTAAATTTTGACAAAATTTTCAATAGAAATAAAATGTTAGTAGATTATTTTTGGTTCGAGTGGCAACCATGGTTAACATATGAACCGATATGGACCAATATTTGTGTGATTGGGGATCGGCTATATATACCTATAGACCGATATGGACCAATTTTGGCATGGTTATTAGCGGCCATATACTAACACCACGTTCCAAACTTCAAACGGATCGGATGAATTTTGCTTCCTCAAGAGGCTCCGAAGGACAAATCTGGGGATCGGTTTATATGGGGGCTATATATAATTATGGACCGATATGGCCCAATTTTGGCATGGTTGTTAGAGACCATATACCTATACCATGTTACAAATTTCAGCCGGATAGGATGAAATTTGGTTATCTTAGAGGCACCGCAAGCCAAATCGGGGGATAGGTTTATATGGGGGCTATATATAATTATGAACCGATGTGGACCATTTTTTGCATGGTCATTAGAGATCATATACTAAGCCACCGTGGAGAGATCATATATGGGAGCCACCGTGGTGCAATGGTTAGCATGCCCGCCTTGCATACACAAGGTCGTGGGTTCGATTCCTGCTACGACCGAACACCAAAAAGTTTTTCAGCGGTGGATTATCCCACCTCAGTAATGCTGGTGACATTTCTGAGGGTTTCAAAGCCTCTCTAAGTGGTTTCACTGGAATGTGGAACGCCGTTCGGACTCGGCTATTAAAAGGAGGTCCCTTGTCATTGAGCTTAACAAGGAATCGGGCAGCACTCAGTGATAAGAGAGAAGTTCACCACCGTGGTATCACAATGGACTGAATAGTCTAAGTGAGCCTGATACATCGGGCTGCCACATAACCTAACCTAACCTAACCTAACCTAACACCATGTACCCAATTTCAGCCGGATCGGATGAAATTTGCTTCTCTTAGAGGCTCCGGAAGCCAAATCGGGGGATCGGTTTATATATGGGCTCTATATAATTATTGACCGATGTTGGCCAATTTTTGCATGGTTGTGAGAGACCATATACTTACACCATGTACCAAATTTCAACCGGATCGGATGAATTTTGCTCCTCAAAGAGGCTCCGCAAGCCAAATCTTAGCGTCGGTTTATATGGGGGCTATACGTAAAAGTGGTCCGACATGGCCCATTTGCAATACCATCCGACTTACATCAATAACAACTACTTGTGCCAAGTTTCAAGTCGGTATCTTGTTTCGTTCGGAAGTTAGCGTGATTTTAACAGACGGATGGACATGCTCAGATCGGCTCAGAATTTCACCACGACCCAGAATATTTATACTTTAGGGGGTCTTAGAGCAATATTTCGATGTGTTACAAACGGAATGACAAAGTTAATATCCTATGGTGGAGGGTATAAAAATATGGGAAACATTTAAATCTGAACCAATTGTGAGACAACTTCGGAAAAGTGTATTTGTGATTTGTCGGGCGATAGATATGTATTAGAAATATAGGAAAATTGTTGTTGTTGCGATTTTACAAGGACAATGTTGGTATTTGACCATTTTTGTCAAAATCAGAAAAACATTATATAGGAGCTATATCTAAATCTGAACCGATTTCAACCAAATTTGGCACACATAGCTACAATAATAATTCTACTCTCTGTGCACAATTTCAAGTAAATCGGAGTAAAAGATTGGCCACTGTGGTCATATGAGTGTATATAGGGCGAAAGGTAAAGGGTGATACGGTCAAAATTTGGTCAATATAAACTTGACGTATTTCTTTCAATTTTGCATTTAAAAAACCTGAACACCCCTAATTTTGAAGGTGTGTGTGTGTGTAGAATGGTGCTCCTATTTTGATTTTGGAATTCACTCTTCAGTTGTCAAAATGCCGTCCAAGCAAGAAGAGCAGCGTATCAAAATTTTGCTCGCGCATCGCGAAAATCCGAGCTACTCGCACGCAAAGCTGGCAAAATCGCTAAAAGTTGCCAAATCAACCGTTAAAAATGTAATTAAAGTGTTTGGGGAACGTTTGTCGACAGCCAGGAAGTCTCAATCGGGTGGAATCGAAAACCGGAAGCCGCTGAGACGACAAAGAGAGTTGCCGGTAGTTTCAAGCGAAACCCTAACATCTCTCTCCGAGATGCCGCAAATATGCTGGGTGTATCGTCTACAACCGTGCATTGAGCCAAAAAACGAGCCGGACTATCGACTTACAAGAAGGTAGTGACTCCAAATCGCGATGATAAACAAAATACGACGGCCAAAGCGCGATCCCGGAGGCTGTACACGACGATGCTGACGAAGTTTGACTGCGTGGTAATGGACGACGAAACCTACGTCAAAGCCGACTACAAGCAGCTTCCGGGACAGGAGTTTTATACGGCAAAAGGAAGGGGAAAGGTAGCAGATATTTTCAAGCACATAAAACTGTGAAAGTTCGCAAAGAAATATCTGGTTTGGCAAGCCATCTGTACCTGTGGCTTGAAAAGCAACATTTTCATAGCTTCCGAGACTGTCAACCAAGAAATTTACGTGAAAGAGTATTTGAATAAACGTCTGCTGCCTTTCCTGAAGAAACACGGTTGTTCCGTACTGTTTTGGCCCGATTTGGCATCTTGTCATTACGGTAAAAAGGCCATGGAGTGGTACGCCGCCAACAATGTGCAGGTGGTTCCCAAGGTCAAGAACCCTCCCAACACGCCAGAGCTCCGCCCAATTGAGAAATACTGGGCTATTGTCAAGCGGAACCTAAAGAAGACCAAAAAAACTGCTAAGGACGAGCAGCAGTTCAAGGCAAACTGGCTTTCTGCGGTGAAGAAGGTGGACAAGGTGGCTGTACAAAATCTGATGACAGGTGTCAAGCGTGAGGCCCGGCAATTCGGATTTGGAAAAGCGAAAGCCTAACTGAATATTTTTCCCGAATTTTATACTAATTGAACGTGAAAAAGAAATTTAATTTGATTTTTTAAATAAACGATTTCACCGATTTACACGCGTTTTCCCTTGACCAAATTTTGACCGTATCACCCTTTATATATGGGAGCTATATCTAGGTTAGGTTAGGTTAGGTTAAAGTGGCAGCCCGATTAAGATTCAGGCTCACTTAGACTATTCAGTCCATTGTGATACCACATTAACTAAAAGTACCTATTACATATGGGCACTTCTAGCTATATCTAAATCTGAACCGATTTTAATAAAATTTGGCACACTTCATTATAGTACCAATTGCACTCCTTATGTAAAATTTCAAGCAGATCAGGATAAAAATCTGACTTGTGGGCATTTATAACTCCATATCAGGCGAAAGATATATATGGGAACTATATCTAAATCTGAACCGATTTCAATCACATTTGGCATACTTGACTACAGTACTAATTGTTGTTCTTGTGCAAAATTTCAACCAAATTGGAGTAAAACACTGGCTTCTGGGGCCATTTAAGTGCATATCGGGCGAATGATATATATGGAAGCTATATCTAAATCTGAATCGATTTCCATACATATAGTACAAATTTTTCTCCTTGTGCAAAATTTCAAGTAAATTAGGGTAAAAATCTTGATTATTCGGCCATGTAAGTGCATATCGGGCGAAAGATATATGTTATATGGGAGCTATATATGAATCTGAACCGATTTCAATCAAATTTCGTACACTTGACTATACTGCCAAGTGTTATGTTTGTGCAAAATTTCAAGTAAATCAGGGTAAAACTCTGGCTTCTGGGCCCATATAAGTACCCTATGGGAAAAGGATCAACCCCAGAACCGGTACAGGGTCAGTCTCTGGTGTGATGGACCAGTCACATTTCTGGTCCAAGCGTATGGAATGGACCGGTCACTTTAACATGGGTTTGTCACTGGCTGGGAATTTACACATTAGGACACGATTTGGACTCATCCCAAAGGACACGTCCTGGAACATCTTAGTAGGACTACCCAATAGACAACTGCTCATGAAACAGTCTGGGACAAACTTTTAGGACCCTGTTTCCATTCGTATCGCACCAGTAAGGAATATGTTGAACAATAAATAATTCTGATAATTCTATGGTAGTAAAAGTGTGGATTCAAAAAGATGACAATAAAAAAAATTTTGATAAACTGGAGCACTAGTACCAGTCCTGTAATGGATCCATTAGTGGCAATTTGCACTAATTGCACTGAATTAGGGTACATATCGGGCGCAATATATATGGGGGCTATATCTAAATTTGAACCGATTTCTTCCAAAATCAATAGGGTTCTATTTTGACCCAAAACGGAAACTTGTGTCAAATTTGAAGTCGATTGGACTAAAACTGCGACCTAGACTTTCATCACAAAAATGTGTTCACAGACTGACGGATGGACAGACGGACATGGTTAGTCGACTCAGGGACCCACTCTGAACATTGTTGCCAAAGACACCATGTGTCTATATCGTCTCCTTCTGGGTGTTGCAAACATATGCACCAACTTATATGTTAATATCCTGTTCCACAGTGTGGCGCAGAGTATAAAAATAATTTTAGAAAAATATGCGATATAAAAATTTCCGCTGGTGGGATTGGAAACAGCGTGCTTTATTTTTTTTCATTCATAATAATAAAGAACATCTCAGGAAGTAGTTAGAATGTCATGCCGTGGGGTTATATTAAATTCATATCACAAACATTTGAATAGACGTTTTTATGCATCGTGTTCAATGGCGTTTGTGGCTGAGTGTGCTAAGGCGTTCTGTTATGGTAAATTTCATTGGAGATGATCCAAGTTTGCAGAACTTCCGGATCACAAATTGGGAATCCAAACTACTTTTTTGGAAGCTCTTCTTTTTTGTTGGGATGTGTAGTATTTTTTTTTTTTTTTTTCAAAATACTTCTGACTATGTCTTTTGACTGTGTCATATCTCTCTTCCCTCCCATTTTCACCTTTCCATCAACTAAAGTGTTAATTATTTGGTCAAAATGCAAATCAGATTTTAACTCATCAACACCAAGGCATATCAATGCAGTTTTGTTAACTAATCAATTTACTGGGTGTAAAATCTGTATACAAACAAGCCAGTTAAAATTCAAAATAGATTAAAAATATTTTACGACAATTATTAAATTGAAGGAAAAATAAAATTTTTTTTTGACATTATACAAAATAAGTCAAATAATTGTGATGTAAATGAAAAATTATATGGACAAATAATTTTTCATTTACATACAAATACTGTTGAAAAAGTCCGAAAAAAGCTGACGAAATGTCCAGGAAACGACGAAATAATTTGGTTTCATTTGTAACTTTATAGATTTGAATAAAAAGAGCACAATAAAAAGAATTTAAAAACAAATCAAATTCTTTTTATTGGGCTTCCTTCGTGGGAAGTTCACTTTGTTTTTGAGTGCAACAGACAATCGGAAATCGTTAGAATGATTTAGAATCTCATTTTCACTCAATAATATATTCACTTTACATGATCGCAAATGCATATTTGATTGTTGTAATATTTGTTTTGCTTTGTTCTTATATTTTTTTATATAACTCCCTTTGCTTTCGTTTTAACCTTATATTCACAAGCTCACGTTTGCTTTATCTTTTCCTTGGATATTTTTTTTATTTGCATAAAATCATTATTTTTCCACGAAAACGTGCCAATTGCTCACAAAAAAAAGACCAGTAAGTCATTCAGTCCAACAACCAACCAACCGGCTAACTACTATAATTCTGACAATTTTTTACTAAAACAACCCTAGGTGTAATTTTTGCTTTTGTCAAAGCATTTAAATGCTTATGCTGGTAATTCATTAAAGGTAATTCAAGTTAAACAACATCACCCATATACTATACTGACCATGTTGCAAATCTTTAATACAAACAAACACTCACTTGTTTATAAAAAAAAAACGTAAAGAAAAAAGTTCTTAATATTTATGGTGGTTATGGTGGCTAAAAAGTTTTTTGAATTTCTCGCCCTGACTGTTTTTTTTTTATCGTGTTTTCTTTTATCCCCAATGTGACTGACTGACTGACATTGTCAACACCTTTACATGAAAGCTTCAGAATTTATATTCCCCATATACAGTGTGGGAGTTTTAAATATGTTTACCAAGAACAACTACATTAAGCACACAACGTATCATAATAATTATTTCCATTTTTTATTACAAAATTAAGTTTTTTTGTCATTCGTTTTCGTCTACGTATTATAAAATTGGTATTTTATTATGGTATTTTGGTTTTTGTCTCTTTATTTGTCTTCGCTGTTTTTCTTTTTTGCGCAGAGAAAATTTATTCACTAAGTTGTGATGATGAGCATGAAATCAAAAGACTTAAGACACGAACATTGTGTTAATGTTTTTTTTTCAAAATATTTTCATTCAACATGACATTGACTATATCCGTTGAAAATTATTTGTAGTTCATGCAATAAATGTTAATGGAATCAATGAAAAATGTTATCTTTTGAATTGAGTTCTTACATAGTTAGGCCGATTTCTTTTTCTTGTTACAGAGAAACAAAATTTCGATACAGTTGCAGAGATATCATGTAAAATGAGTTCATAAAGGATAGTAAAAGAAGAGTTTCGATATTTTTTGAGTTTAAGCACCTACACTCAAAAAAAAGTTCACTTGGATCCAAAGATTTTGACTTTAACATAAGGATTTTGGTATTGATCCCGAGCCAAAGATGCAGCTTCTTTAAAATAAAGATTTTTTTAGCGAACCATCTGGCTTTAAATCTTGGATAAATAAAATTAAAATTATCCTACAGATCTCATTTATCGAATTTTCATTCTCTTCGCGGTATATTAAAAAAACTATTTACATACAAATAAATGTCAATTTAAAAATCCAAATTATAACAGATACTACAAAGTAAAAAATGTTTTTTTAATTCCAAAAAAATAAAACTTTAAACCAAAGATTCTAATTTGAAGCGTTTTTATCTTAAATCTAAAGATTCAATATTTCAGTTAATTTAAATCAAAAATGTATTTCTTTACTTTAAAGAAAATTTGCCACAGTTCAGATGCATGCGACATTAACGAAAGGACGCAAATGTCCAAAATTTATGTTTTTAAATTTAACGATAAAATGTTTTGAAGCAAAGATTATAAACTTTATTTTAATTGAAATATCATTATTTGAAAGAAGTTTGTCCTTAATATTTTGTAATTTTCGCATCCTAAAATTTAAGTTGCTTAATCTTTACCATGTATTTTTTCAGTGTAGATTTTATAATTAACAACTGCGAGCTTTATGAATTCAAAATCAGTTCCTAAAGAAATGCATACGTAGAAAAAAATATATCCAAAATATTTCCTATTAAGTTGGTTAAAACCCCTAATCATTTAAAAAATTATCTTATTATCAACTTTTTACTCTAATTAAAAAATGACTTAAGAAAAAGATTGAAAATTTTTAAATTATTTATATTCATTATTTCATTTCAAAATTCATAATAAAGTGCTAAATTTTTTGAACTCTTATAATATTACAAGAAAACTGTGTCACCCAAAGATAAAGTAATTTTAAATAAATAAATAATTATATAATCAATAAATTAAAGACTCCATTAAAAATTTAAATGTGATCTGGAACCAAAAAAAATAAAATTTTTAATTGAAACAATTAATTTTTTAATCCAGAATATTTTCATAACCACGACCATATGTTTTTTTTTAAGAGAGACAAAATTTCGATAAAGTCACCGAGATAATCAATTAAACAAGTATATACGGCCGTAAGTTCGGCCTGGCCGAAGCTTATGTAACCTCCACCATGGATTGCGTGGAAACTTCTACTGAAGCCGATGGCAAGGTATCTTAAAACTTCCTAACACCGTAATATATACCACATAGGGCCGATTAAATACGTATATAATTAAGTTTAAAGTTTCTATAGAAATAAAATTTTGACAAAATAAAATTTTGACAACATTTTCTATAGAAGTAAAATTTTGACAAAATTTTCTATAGAAATAAAATTTGGAAAACATTTTTTATAGAAATAAAATTTTGACAAAATGTTCTCAAAATGTTCTATAGAAATAAAATTTTGACAAAATTTTCTATAGAAATAACATTTTGACAATGTTTTCTATAAAAATAAGATTTTGGTAGATTATTTTTGGCTCGAGTGGCAACCATGATTATGAACCGATATGGACCACTTTTTGTGTGATTGGGGATCGGCTATATATAACTATAGACCGATATGGACCAATTTTGGCATGGCTATTAGCTGCCTTATACTAACACCACGTTGCAAATTTCAACCGGATCGGATGAATTTTGCTCCTCTAAGAGGCTCCGGAGTCCAATCTGGGGATCGGCTTATATGGGGGCTATATATATAATTATGGGTCGATGTGGACCAATTTTTGCATGATCATTAGAGAACATATACCAACACCATGTACCAAATTTCAGCCGGGTCGGATGAAATTTGCTTCTCTTAGAGGCTCCCCAAGCCAAATCGGGGGATCGGTGTATATGGGGGCTATATATAATTACGGACCGCTGTGGACCAATTTTGCATGGTTGTTAGAGACCGTATACCAACACCATGTACCAAATTTCAGCCTAATCGGATGAAATTTGCTTCTTTTAGAGCAATCGCAAGCCAAATTTGGGGGTCCGTTTATATGGGGGCTATACGTAAAAGTGGACCGATATGGACCAATTATTGCATGGTTGTTAGAGACCATATACTAACACCATGTACCAAATTCCAACCGGATCGGATGAAATTTGCTTCTCTTAGAGCAATCGCACGGCAAATTTGGGGGTCCGTTTATATGGAGGCTATACGTAAAAGTGGACCGATATGGCCCATTTGCAATACCATCTGACCTACATCAATAACAACAACTTGTGCTAAGTCTCAAGTCGATGGCTTGTTTCGTTCGGAAGTGAGCGTGATTTCAACAGACGGACGGACGGACGGACGGACATGCTCACATGGGGTCTTAGAGCAATATTTCGATGTGTTACAAACGGAATGACAAAGTTAATATACCATCCTATGGTGGAGGGTATAAAAACTTTAATTCTTCTTCTGTTTTTACTTTTACTAACAGCATATAGAACAAAAATTGTAATTTTGAGGACCTACCTCAATTACTTCAAGAGTTAGAAGAGTTTTTTTCTGAAAACTTGATTCTTTAATTGTGACCAAATGGTCTTACGAAAATAAGCGCTATTTGGCCTATAATATCTTTCAAAGTGTGAAAAAAAATACAAAAGAGAACCCGTAAAAATATAATCTATACTTTTTGTATGAATATCCATTTACTGGTGACATACACTAGCAAAATGGTGTCAAAATTTCGCATTTTTCGTTTATTGTTAAAGAAGTTTATAAAACTGCATTTTAGTGCTCACTAATATGGGAAATATTTATAGCTTATTTAGATTAAAGTCTCTGCTTTAAAATAACATCGAGAGAAAAAATGGAAACTAAGAGTGGAAATACAGTTTGGTGTCGTTTTCGAATGTCCTCCTAAGTGGACATCGGTAGTCAAAGGGTTAAGTTTTATGGTACTTTAGGGCTGCATTTTACTAGTGCTTCAAAATTTATTTTTTTCCTAAAATGATACCCAAATATAGCAAATTTTTTATTTGCAAAGAAAAAGCATTTCTTATTCCCTATTATTCTCATTCCAAAAAAAAAACACCTCTAATTGCTTCAACACGTTTGTGCCCTACTCATTTTAATACAAAAATCCCACAAAAAATTCCCATGAATCCCATCGATTTTCTCTCTCTCTCTGTCTCTTCGATTGTCCAAATATCATTTTATTAGCCATCAGTTTTTATTGTTTAACTTAAAGAAAACTGCAGCATAAATAAAAGTCTTATTTCAAAATTAAAACAATTTATCTAAAATCAACATGCAACCTAAAAAATATATATATCTTTTTTTTTTTGCTATTTTAACATTTTCGAGAAACTAATCCAGTTTCCCACATTTTGTTGTTGTTTTTTTTTGCATGGACAAAATAAAAAGCCAACAAGAAACATTTTCATTTCGTTATGATTTCAAACAAAAGATAGTGAGTGTATCTTAGAGAAGAAAAATGTTAAAGAGGGAAAAAACCACATTTGTTGATGAAATCCCCCAAAAAAAATGAAAACCTCTTCTTCTGGTTCATCATCGAACATGACAACCTTTTCATTTTGTGTTACCAAAACCCTGGACTATTTGTATGGGGTGATGTTGATTTTTATGTTTTGGAAATTTTGTTATAAACATGAATTACAACATGCAATTTTTAAGACATCGAAGAGTATTGTTTTTTCTGTCTGTCTGTAAGATATTTGGTGGGCTTCCTTAAAACTTTTCAACTATGACCCTTTGAACAAAAGAGTATTTTCTTTCTTGTTAAGGCCAACAAAATATTTGAAACCTCTTTGTTGAGGGATTTTCTTTCAGTTCACTGTCTGAACTGATGAAAACCAACAAATATTCATTGTTGCTCCTATAAATTAAATGCTAACTGTTTGTGTTATTTTCGGAACTGAATACCCTACAAAAAATAATTCGTTGTGAGAACATCTAGCAATATTTCCGCAAAAGTGCAATTTTATACATAAATTAATTTAAAGGCTAATTTAAGCAAATATCCAATAAATCCTCAATGTAAATATCCAATACATGGTATATTTTTATAACCTCCACCATAGGATGGGGGGTATATTAACTTTGTCATTCCGTTTGTAACACATCAAAATATTGCTTTAAGACCTCATAAAGTATATATATATTCTGGGTCGTGGTGAAATTCTGAGTCGATCTAAGCATGTCCGTCCGTCCGTCTGTTGAAATCACGCTAACTTCCGAACGAAACAAGCTATCGACTTGAAACTTGGCACAAGTAGTTGCTATTGATGTAGGTCCGATGGTATTGCAAATGGGCCATATCGGTCCACTTTTACGTATAGCCCCCATATAAACCGACGCTCAGATTTGGCTTGCGGAGCCTGCCAAATTTGCTCCTTGGAAGAGCAAAATTTATTCGATCCGAAATTTGGTACATGGTGTTAGTATATGGTCTCTAACAACCATCGAAAAATTGGTCCACATCGGTCCATAATTATATGTAGCCCCCATATAAATTTGGCTTGCGGAGCTTCTCAGAGAAACAAATTTCATCCGATCCGGCTGAAATGCGGTACATGGTGTCAGTATATGGTCTCTAACCATGCAACCACATCGGTCTATAATTATATTTAGCCCCATATAAACCGATCCCCAGATTTGGCTTGCGGAGCCTCTATGAGAAGCAAATTTCATCCGATCAGGGTGAAATTTGATACCTGGTGTTAGTATATGGTCTCTAACAACCATGAAAAAATTGGTCCACATCGGTCCATAATAGAAACCATCGGGCCCCCATAGAAACCGTCCCGCAGATTTGACCTCCGGAGCCTCGTGGAAGAGCAAAATTCATCCAATTCGGTTGAGATTTGGTACGTCGTGTTAGTATTTTGTCTGTAACAACCATGCAGGAATTGGTCAATATCGGTCCATAATTATATGTAGCACCCATATAAACCGATCCCCAGATTGGACCTGCGGAGCCTCTTAGAAGAGCAAAATTCAGGTTATATATGACCTCAACCACCCATGCATAAAGTGGTCGAAATCGGCCCATATATATTTCTAAAGAAAATTTTGTCAAAATTTTATTTCTATAGAAAATTTTGTCAAAATTTTATTTTTATAGAAAATTTTGCCAAGATTTTGTTTCTATCGAAAATTTTGTCAAACTGAATTATATGCGTATTTAATCGGCCTTTTTTGTTTAATATATACCCCGTATGGACTAACTTACAATTGAGAAGACGGTGATAAGAAGTTTTAAGATACCTTGCCATCGGCAAGTGTTACCGCAACCCAAGTGATTCGATTGTGGATGACAGTCTTTTGTACAAGTTTCTAAGCACTCCATGGTGTCAAAATTTTATTTCTATAGAAGGTTTTGTCACAATTTTATTACTATACAAAATTTTGTCAAAATTTTATTACCATAGAAAATTTTGTCAAAATTTTATTACTATACAAAATTTTGCCAAAATTTTATTTCTATAGAAAATTTTGTCAAAATTTTATTTCTATAGAAAATTTTGTCAAAATTTTATTTCTATAGAAAATTTTATCAAAATTTTATTTCTATAGAAAGTTTTGTCAAAATTTTATTTCTCTGGAAAATTTTGTCAAAATTTTATTTCTAACGAAAATTTTTTCAAAATTTTATTACTACACCAAATTTTGTCAAATTTTTATTTATATAGAACATTTTGTCAAAATTTTATTTCTATAGAAAATTTTGTCAAAATTTTATTTCTATAGAAAATTTTGTCAAAGTTTTATTTCTATAGAAAATTTTGTCAAAATTTTATTTCTATAGAAAATTTTGTCAAAATTTTATTTCTATAGAAAATTTTGTCAAAATTTTATTTCTTAGAAAATTTTGACAAAATTTTATTACTATACAAAATTTTGCCAAGATTTTATTTCTATAGAAAATTTTGTCAAACTGAATTATATACGTATTTAATCGGCCTTTTTTTTGTTTAATATATACCCCGTATGGACTAACTTACAATTGAGAACACGGTGTTAAGAAGTTTTAAAATACTTTGCCATCGCCAAGTGTTACCGCATCCCAAGAAATTCGATTGTGGATGACAGTCTTTTGTACAAGTTTCTAAGCATCTTCTATAGAAGATTTTGTCAAAATTTTATTACTATAGAAAATTTTGTCAAAATTTTATTACTATACCAAATTTTTTTAAAATTTTTGTTTATATAGAAATTTTTTTCAAAATTTTATTACTATACCAAATTTTGTAAAATTTTTATTTATATAGAAAATTTTTTCAAAATTTTATTTCTATAGAAAATATTATCAAAATTTTATTTCTCTGGAAAATTTTGTCAAAATTTTATTTCTAAAGAAAATTTTGACAAAATTTTATTTCTATAGAAAATTTTATCAAAAATAGAAAATATTATCAAAATTTTATTTCTCTGGAAAATTTTGTCAACATTTTATTTCTAAAGAAAATTTTTTCAAAATTTTATTACTATAGAAAATTTTATCAAAATTTTATTTCTAAGAAAATTTTGTCAAAATTTTATTACTATAGAAAATTTTTTCAAAATTTTATTACTATAGAAAATTTTTTCAAAATTTTATTTGTATAGAAAAATTTGTCAAAATTTATAGAAAATTTTGTCAAAATTTTATTTCTATAGAAAATTTTGTCAAAATTTTATTTCTATAGAAAATTTTGTCAAACTGAATTATATACGTATTTAATCGGCCTTTTTTTTTTGTTTAATATATACCCCGTATGGACTAACATACAATTGAGAAGACGGTGTTAAGAAGTATTAAAATACCTTGCCATCGGCAAGTGTTACTGCAACCCAAGTAATTCGATTGTGGATGACAGTCTTTTGTACAAGTTTATAAGCAATCCATGGTGTCAGAATTTTATTTCTATAGAAGATTTTGTCAAAATTTTATTACTATACAAAATTTTGTCAAAATTTTATTTCTATCGAAAATCTTGTCAAATTTTATTACTATACAAAATTTTGTCAAAATTTTATTTCTATAGAAAATTTTGTCAAAATTTTATTTCTATAGAAAATTTTGTCAAAATTTTATTTCTATAGCAAATTTTGTCAAAATTTTATTTCTATAGAAAATTTTGTCAAAATTTTAGTTCTATAGAAAATTTTGTCAAAATTTTATTTCTATAGAAAAATTTGTCAAAGTTTTATTTCTATAGAAAAATATGTTAAAGTTTTATTTCTATAGAAAATTTTGTCAAAATTTTATTTCTATAGAAAATTTTGTCAAAATTTTATTACTATACAAAATTTTGCCAAGATTTTATTTCTATAGAAAATTTTGTCAAACTGAATAATATACGTATTTAATCGGCCTTTTTTTGTTTAATATATACCCCGTATCGACTAACTTACAATTGAGAAGACGGTGTTAAGAAGTTGTAAGAGACCTTTCCATCGGCAAGTGTTATCGCAACCCAAATAATTCGATTGTGAATGACAGTCTTTAGTACAAGTTTCTAGGTAATCCATGTTGGAGGGTACATAAGATTCGGCTTGGCCGAACTTACGGCCATATATACTTGTTTGTGAATAAAAAATACCAATTCGATAAAATTTCTTATAAAAATCTGTAAAACAGACAAACTATATGTCCCTTTTCCATATTTTTGCCTATCCGCCCGTTTTTGTATTGCTTGAAATTGTGAGATATTAGTTTGTGGACCCACTTGTGGTTCAGCACTCAACTCACACGAGTGAATTGTAAGACGAGGGAATTGATACAAGAGAACTCTATGACGACCTAGTTATATATACCCTCTGTCTGAACGTGGGCCTGTAAAAAGAAATATGAAAAGTTGGTTTTTAGACCCACCTCTGCCATTTAGTTCTTATGAGAGAAGTACATGCGGAATTCTACTAATATTTTCATAAAATACAGTGCATAGCTTTTTAAAAACTACAGCTCCAATAAGTCGCCCTTTATCTACACAAATATGTCTAATTTTTCCTCATACCTAATCAGTGTTTAGGAAAAATATTCCTTTTTTGAATTTTTGTTTCACTGTAGCAGTACATGGCGTCTATTGAAGGCATTACTATTGTATATGTAACCCCAACCTCATCCACATCAGAAGTTTCATCAATACCATCATCTTCATTCCCATCTCGTGAGGTAGTTGCCGACATCTATAGCACAATGTTTGTTGTGGCTACTAAGGTTCATCAAAATATTTGTCCAAAACGAAGGGTTTTGTTTCAGACAAAACAAAAATCCATTTTAAAGCATTTAGTTACTGGCTGCTGCATTTTCTTTTTTGTTTGCTTGTTGTTTTTTTTTTTTTTTTTTTTGTTTTTCTTTTTGTGCATACCTCGCCAGTGTTAAACATTAGGACTTCTTGTAGTATGGTGATGGCAATGATGTTGATGGTGCTTAAGTTGCTGTCGATGATGGGTTTCTTTTCAAAGTGGAGATATCAGTTAAACATTTTCATTTTGCAATATTACATGATTTGGCAATTAAAAAAGCCACCAAAAATACTCTAAGTATTTTCGAAAACAGGCGCCTGTGCAAAACATGCCAGATTTTGAACATGCTTACAAATCCACTATTTATTGCTTTGAAACGCTTTGGTTCGTACACTAAAAATATATTTGATTATATTTTAAAATTTTTTTAAATCATTCCTAATTCTATAATTTTTCAAAAAATTTCTCATAAAAATGAAAAGTTGAAAAAAAAATTCATACAGAAATGAAATTTTGATAAAATATCCTATAGAAATGAAATTTTGAGAAAATTTCCTATAGAAATGAAATTTTGCAAAAATTTCCTATAGCAATTTTTCTAAAATTCATAAAATGAAAATTTTGAGAAAATTTCTTTTAGAAATGAAATTTTGACGACATTTCCTACATAAATGAAATTTTTACAAACTTTCCTTTTGAAATGAAATTTCCTATAGAAATAAAAATTTTGATCAAATTTCCTATATACATGAAATTTTGACAAATTTTCCTATAGCAACGAAATTTTGACAAAATTTCCATTGAAATGAAATTTTGACAAAATTTCCATTGAAATGAAATTTTAACAAAATTTCCTATAGAAATGAAATTTTGACAAAATTTCCTATACAAATGAAAAACTTGATAAAATTTCATACAAAAAAAGGAAATGATAACAAAATTTCCTATAGAAATGAAAATCTTGATAAAAATTTCCCATAAAAATAGAAATTTTAATAAAATTTTCTATATAATTAAAATTTTGCAAAAAATTACCTTTAGCAATTAAATGTTTTAAAAATTTCCTACGTATATTAAATTTATATAAAACTTCCAATAGAATTATTATTTTTTTAAATCCCATATAAATACAATTTTGACGAAATTTCCTTTAAAAATAAAATTTTTACAAAATTTCCTACAGAACTAAAATTTTGACGAAATTTTCTACAAAAATTACATTGACAAACATGACGAAATTTCCTACAGATATGAAAATTTTAATATTTAATTTTAATATCAATCGAAAATTTTTTAAAAACTTCCTATACAAATGAAAATCTTGATAAAAATTTCCCATAAAAATAGAAATTTTAAATTTCCTACAGATATGAAAATTTTAATATTTAATTTTAATATCAATAAAATTTTTACAAAATTTCCTACAGAACTAAAATTTTTACGAAATTTTCTACAAAAATGAAATTGACAAAAATGACGAAATTTCTTACAGCTATGAAAATTTTAATATTTAAAATTAATAGCAATGAGAAATTTTGTCAAAATTCCCTATACAAATGAAAATCTTGATAAAAATTTCCCATAAAAATAGAACTTTTAATAAAATTTTCTATATATTAAAATTTTGAAAAAATTTCCTTTAGCAATTAATTACTATTATTTTTTAAAATTGTTATTATTATTTTTAAATCCCATATAAATGCAATTTTGACGAAATTTCCTATAAAATAAAATTTTGACAAAATTTCCTACAGAACTAAAATTTTGACGAAATTTTCTACAAAAATAAAATTGACAAAAATGATGAAATTTCCTACAGATATGAAAATTTTAAAACATTTCCTATAAAAATGAAATTTTTAAAAAATTTTCTTTAGAAATGAACATTTTAAAAATTTCCTACAGAACTTAAATTAAAAAAAAAATCCAATAGAAATAAAATTTTTACAAAAATTCCTATAGATATGAAATTTTGACTAAATTTCCTACTGAAATGACATTTTAAAAAAAATTCATATAGAAATAAAATTTTGACAAAATTTCCTTTAGAAATAAAATTTTGACAAAATTTCCTTTAGAAATAAAATTTTGACAAAATTTCCTTTAGAAGTAAAATTTTGACAAAAATTGCTACAAAAAATTATTATTGACAAACTTTCCTATAGAAATGAATTTTTGACAAAATTTTCTATAGAAAAGAAATTTTGACAAAATTTCCTATAAAAATTACATTTTGACAAAATTTCCTATAGAAATAAAATTTTTACACAAATTCCTATAGAAATGAAATTTTGACCAAATTTCCTATAGAAATGAAATTTTGACCAAATTTCCGATAGAAATGAAATTTTGACAAAATTTCCTATAGAAATGAAATTTTTACAAAATTTCCTATAGAAATACAATTTTGAAAAAATTTCCTATAAAAATTTAATTTTAACAAAATTTTCTATAGAAATCAAATTTTGGCAATATTTTCTATAGAAATGAAATTTTAATAAATTTTCCTATTTAAATGAAATTTTAACAAAAGTTCCTATAGAAATGAAAATTTTGATAAAATTTCCTATAAAAATGAAATTTTAATAAAATTTTCTATACAATTAAAATTTTGTCAAAATTTCCTACATAAATGAAATTTGAAAAAATTACCTTTAGCAATTTATTTTTTAAACATTTAATTATAAAAAACTTCCAATAGAATTATATAAATAAATATAAATGAAATTTTGACGAAATTTCCTATACAAATAAAATTTTGACAAAATTTCCTATAGAAATGAAATTTTGACAAAATTTCCTATAAAAATGACATTTTAACAAAATTTCCTGTAGAAATAAAGTTTTTGCAAAAATTCCTATAGCAATGAAATTTTGTCAAAATTTCCTATAGAAATGAAATTTTTACAAAATTTCCTAATGAAATGAAATTTTAACGAAATTTCCTACAGAAATTACATTTTCACAAAATTTCCTATAGAAATAAAATTTTGACAAAATTTCCTATAAAAATGACATTTTGACAAAATTTCCTATAGAAATAAAATTTTTACAAAAATTCCTATAGAAATGAAGTTTTGACAAAATTTCCTATAGAAATGAAATTAAAAAAATCCAATAAAAATTAAATGTTAGCAGAAAATTCTTAAAGAAATTATATTTTAAAAACTTTCCTATAGGAAATGAATTTTTAAAAACTATCCTATAGAAATTAAATTTTTAAAAAATTTCCTAAAGAAATTAAATTAAAAAAAATCAGAGAGGAATTAAAGTTCTAAACAATTTCACATACAAATGAAATTTTGACAAATTTTTTTATAGAAATGAAATTTTTAAAGAAATTTCTCCAGAAATTTTTAGATATAGAAATAAAAGTTTCAAAAAAAATCCTATAAAATGAAATGTTTAAAAAATTTAATTTAATTTTGTGTAGAAAAGAAGTTTTTAAAAAATTTCCTAAGGAACGAAATTTAAAAAAAAAACCTAGAAATTAAAGTTTTTTTTTTCCTACAAAAATTAATTATTGCCAAACTTTCCTATAGAAATGAAATTTAAACAAAACCTTATATAGAATTGAAATTTACAAAAAAGATATCATATAGAAATGAAATTTTGGCAAAATTTCCTATAGAAATAAAATTTTGACAAAATTTCCAATGGAAATTAAGTTTTGACAAAATTTTCTATGGAAATTAAAGTTTAAAAAATTTCTTATAGACATAAAATTTTGGCAAAATTTCCAATTTCCAATAGAAATTCAATTTAAAAAAAACCTATAGAAATGAAATTTTGACAGAATTTCCTATGGAAATCAAATTTTGACAAAATTTCATATATAAATTAATTTTTTAATCCTATAGAAATGAAATTAAAAACAAAAATTATTTAAAAAGGAAATTTTGACAAAATTTCTATTGAAATTTATTTTTCAAAAACTTTCCTATAGAAAATAGTTTTTCAAAAACTTTAGAAAAAAACTAAAACTATGGAAATTATTTTTTTTTTAAATGTTTCCTATAGAAATGATGCTTTGACAAAATTTCCTATTATGACAAAATTTTTTATAAAAACGAAATGTAGACAAAGTGTTCGCAATAATTCCTTTGAGTGTATTTCCAGCATTATTTGATCCCATTGACATTTGTGTATTTTCACGATTGCAATATTCATTAATGTAAGTTTTGTTAACATAAATAAAAATTTGTTCAAATCCAAGCAAATTGTATCGATAATAATCATCATGATAATGACAGAGATTGTATGGTGATATTTTTTATGTTAGCATTTAGAAACGGAAAGTAAGATAATGGAATTAATGAAAACAAAAAACAGAAAAGATTGTTAATTCGAAAGAAATTGACACCACTGCCTTTCATGATTATTTGTATAGCAATTTTGCACTCCCTAATACCCCCTAATGGTAATTATTTCTTAAATTTCTACATTTCTGCATATACAAATAGAAAAATCCACAACTCCCCTTTCAACTTCTACAAACGTACCATTTGAATATTCATAATATCTATTTGTCTACTGTATGTAAGTTTTTTTTCTGATCGAATCGAATGTCTATGCATTTATTTGTTCATATCATTAACGCCATTATTATTGGTTTTATATACCCCCCACCAAAATGATTGATTATCTGTGGAAGCTAAAGCTCATTTATTTGAATCAGTCTTCTTTTGTATTGCTCGCTATAATTCCATTTAAAAAGAGTTTTGTATCGAATTTATTTCAAGTCTACATTGTGTTCACCCTAGAAACCTAGCAAAGTTTCTATTATCGGCTACAAAAAAAAATCGCAAATGCTTAATTGATTTGTTTTTAGGTTAAATGTCACTGTTATCATTGACATACAAAAATATACAAAAGGAAAAAAAATATGCAAATTGTTTAAATGGTTCTTTTTGAAAAAGAAACACTCGCTCGTACCCATGACAAACAAAACGTAAAAATAATATTTTTATTAGAAAACTAACAATTAATGATCACATGGGTGACTTAAGGGCAAAACAGCTGGTGAGCAACTATCAGCTGAGTAAAAAGATTAAGAGTGAAATTTTTATTCTCTACCCTTTCGTTCTGTTGAGCAAAAAAAAATAGAAAGAGCCTACAGGTAAATTATTTTAATATAACTATGGTATATTATTTGCAACCTCCGTAACTCTTGTAATACCAATTGAATCAAAACAAAAGACTTAAGACCCAAACCTGCAATGCCATTTCATTGATATGGGTAGAAATTAATCATATTTTTTTGTTGTTTTTACATGTAAAAAAGACACTAGCTGACGAACTATTATAAAGTCTGTTTTGAATTCTTTATTAAGCTGCTGTTGGTGATACTGATGATGGTGATGACGATGACTTTGAAAATTAATTTTTTATTGGGTCATTTCTGTGGAATGAAAGTGGGGTTCGGCGGTGAAATTTTTTAATGTTAGACTTTTATTCATGGTTTTTAACACAATTACGTATAAAAGAATATCTTACCTTTACATATTTTGTCGAACACACCAAAATTTTAAATCTGAAAAAAATAATAGCTTAATTAATTATTTCAGTAATAGCTAAACAAAATTAAAATTAAAATAAAAAAAAGATATCTCAAATTACGACAAAAAAAACAATAACAAATTCCCATATAAAACATTCAAGGACAAGGCTATATTAACTTCGAGGATGATTCTGAAAATCTACATTTCTATATCGTATATGTACCAAACTCATCTCAAAAAATCACTCTTAAAAATTCTTTTACTTTACCACAATTTTATATCTCCTTCTTCACATTCATCCCGAAATGGCCATCTTCCATCATCTAGCTTAAATTAGTACCTCTCTTTATTGGGTCAACGTATAAATTTCTCATGAGAGCTCCGAAAAAATGTGGGTTATGCATAAATTATTCACTTTATTTATGGCCTTTTAGAAGAATTCTATTTCAAGTTTATTTCTTAAGTCTTTTGTTTCATTATCATAGATATATCTGCTTGGCAAATAAATTTATGGACTTTTGAAGAAATTCGCTATAAAGAATGTAAAATGATGTTTTTCTACTATTTTTCGATATTTATGATTCACATCACATGCATATATCTACATACTGTAGTTTTGTAAAAGCTTTAATGGGTGTGAACAAAATGTTCTCTATATGTCATGTAATCAATCTAAACAGATTTATCAGAGGACGTCAATGGTATATTTTACAACATTTTTCAAAGGCATCATGTTGATCAATGATGGTGAAAAAGTGAATGAATATGAGTAACACATTTAGAAAGAAAAAAATGAATACTACGAATTTCGATTATAACTTAAACTATCCCATGTGTAAAAAATTATATGAAAACAATCAATTTAATAGCAACTTTTGCAGCAATTTCAATCTCCATAGGAATTATTATCAAAATTTAATTTCCAAACGATATTTTTTTTAAATTCATTTCTAAAAAAATATTGTCAAAATTTCATTTCTATAGGAATATTTGTAAAAAAATTCTTTCCAGAGAAAATTTTGTCAAAATTTCATTCCAATATTATCAAGATTTAATTTCCATAGGAATTTTTTTCACAACTTAATTTCTAGGATAGGAAATCTCGTCAAAATTTCATTTCTATAGGAAAATTTGTCAAAATTTCATTTCTATAGGAAATTTTTGTAAAATTTCATTTCTATAAGGAATTTTGTCAAAATTTAATTTCTATAGGAAATTAAATTAAATTTCATTACTACACTCCAAAAGTGAACTCTCTATTTCACTAAAGCCAATTTAACTTCATTTTAGTTCATGGTATTATTATGTTTGGAGAAAGTTTGCTTTACTCTAATAATTTTTTGCGGACTTTAGTTACTCCGGAGTCGACTCCAGGTTGTGTACCTTAATCTCATTTTAATAGTATTCCAATTGTAATTTTAAGGTGTAGTGTTCCAAAAATAGACAGATATAAGTATTCCATTTTGCCATATGTGTTTATATGTCCTAAAGAATCCTAATTTTAAATTTTGATACGACTCGACGACAAATCTCATCATTTTAGGGATGTAAAGAACTCTATATTTTAATGTCAGGCCAATAAATTAAAATACGACACAAGACTATATAGAGACCACATCAAAATATGGGTAGTCAACAACAATCTCCATAATATGTATTTATAAAAACAAAAAATTTCAAAAAATAATTAGGCTTCCAGGAGTAAAATCCTGGTATTAATCTATATAGGCATTTTATAAAAAATAAATCTATATAAAAAAGAAAAGTACACAAAAATCAAAATTTCGGGCTAATCAGATAGAAAGTTTAGAAAGAAAATGTAATGTGTCGGATATAGAAAACAAACATAAACTGCCAAAAATTAGGACGGGCGGAATTTTAAATAACCACTACTATACAACAGATGACAGGCACAGCTGGAGAGTTACGAATATTTTTTCTCTAGAAATAAAATGGTGAAACATCGATTTCAGAAGACCGGCTCAGATGGCACGTTGGCAGAGGTTCATTTTAAAATTACAGCTTCCAAGGACATCGGGTGTATATGGAGACTTCTCAAGTAATTACCTTCATATACAAAATCTGGGCCGTCGGTACATTTCCGCATTTATTTATGGATCTCAAATAACTCTAAAGATTTTATACTGGGAAAAACTTCTTTAACCCAGATATGCCGACCGTACTACATGTAGTACACCTGTTATGTTCAGGTTTCTGCGTTTACAGTGCTTTACATTTGCTAATCTACTTGTTGGTGTGCTAAGGAATATAACGGCCCGTTGGCATATCTTGGTTAAACAAGGTATGGGTATGTAGGTGCTATATCATAAAATTGTCCGGTTTGACCCATCTTCGAACTCGACATGCCTGCCAAAAAATGTAGAACGTTAGGTTATACTGCTTTATAGCCTTAAAATTGTACCTTTATCAAGAGTATATACAGGGTCAAAAATCTATATTTTAATATGTTAAAAATGGACAATACAATTGATCAATTCAGTCCATATTCTAGTAAAGCCTACTTTTTATATCACCGTGAAATTTCACCCATATAAATACACTTTCAATGGCCTGAAATCCATTACTTCGTTTTTCGTTGTTCGATAGGATATGATAGAAAGTGTTTTTCAAAGTTTGTTTCGTCAGAGTCGGAGTCGAGCAAAATTTCTACGACTCCGGCTCCTACTCCGACTCCAGCAAAATCTTCAGATTCCGACTCCAAGACTTCGACTCCGGCTCCGACTCCACAGCCCTGCTAAAGATTTACTGAATTCGTATATCTCACAAAATAGTTCATTATTTCTTTAAATTTGTAAATTTTACTACTAATACAAAACCTTCATGAACATCCTATGTCACTTCATGAACATCCTATGTCACTGAAGACATTCTTGCACTTTTTAACTCCAATTTGTTTCCTCAAACTACAAAATTTTCTTTGAAAATTGAAAAAAATATTTATGTCTAATAAATCTTCTTGAATTTGTCGAAAAATATTTACTTATTTTTGTGATGTCGGCGTGATGCCAGCGTTTGTAATAATGTTTAGTTAACATTTTCTAAAAATATTCAAAATTTTCTAAAATTAACAAAAATTGTTCTTCTTGGTGGGTTCACTGTTTTTTCAGCATTTTGCCAAAATTTCATTTCTATAGGAAATTTTTGTAAAAATATATTTATATAGAAAATTTTGTCAAAATTTCATTTCCATACAAAATTTTGTCAAAATTTCATTTCTATAGGAATTTTTTGCAAAATTTTATTTCTATTTGAAATTTTGAAAAATTTTAGCAAAATTCTATTTCTATAGGAAATGTTTGCAAAATTTTATTTCTATAGAAAATTTTGGCAAAATTTCATTTCTATAGGAAATTTTTGGAAATTCTATTTCTATAGGATATGTTTGCATAATTTCATTTCTATAGAAAACTTTGTCAAAATTTCATTTCTATAGGAAATTTTGCCAAAATATCATTTCTATAGGAAATTTTTGTAAAAATATATTTATATAGAAAATTTTGTCAAAATTTCATTTCAATACAAAATTTTGTCAAAATTTCATTTCTATAAGAAATTTTGTCAAAATTTCATTTCAATACAAAATTTTGTCAAAATTTCATTTCTAAAAATTTTTTGCAAAATATCATTTCTATAGAAATTTCTTTTTTCAAAATTCCATTTCTATAGGAAATTTTGTCAAAATTTCTTTTCTTTAGAAAATTTTGTAAAAAATTTAATTTCTACAGGAAAGTTTGTCAAAATGTCATTTCTATAGGAAATTGTATCAAAATTTCATTTCTATAGGAAATTTTATCAAAATTTCATTTCTATAGGAAAGTTTGTCAAAATGCCATTTCTATAGGAAATTTTTGCAACATTTCATTTCTATAGGAAATGTTTGCAAAATTTCATTTCTATAGAAAATTTTTGCAAAACTTCATTTCTATAGAAAATTTTGCCAAAATTTCATTTCTATAAAAAAAAATTTGCCAAAATATGGGAAATTTTCTCAAATTTTATTCTATAGAAAATTTTCTTAAAATTTCATTTCCATAGGAAATTTTCCCAAAATTTCATTATATAAAAAATTCCATATCGATAGGAAAAATTGTCAACATTTCATTTCTAAACAAGTATATACAGCAGTAAGTTCGGCCGGGCCGAATCTTAAATACCCACCACCATGAATCAAATATAATAGGGGCTATGCCAAACACATGCACCGATTAGGACCATTTCCGATACACACCTTTATAGTCCCAAAATACCTCTAGATTTCCAATTTCAGGCAAATCGTGTAGTAAATACAGTTTATAGAAGCCCAAGAAGCCAAATCGGGAGATCGGTCTATATGGGGGCTATACCAAAACATGAACCGATACGGGCCATTTTCGACACACCTCTTTATGGACCCAAAGAAAGTACAGTTTCTAGACGCCCAAGAAGCAAAATCGGGAGATCGGTCTATATGGGGGCTATGCCAAAACATGGACCGATACGGAATATTTTCGACACACCTTTTTATGGTCCTCAACTACTTCTAGATTTCCAATTTCAGGCAAATTGGACAAAAACTACGTTTTTTATAAGCCCAAGACGCCAAATCGGGAAGTCGGTTTATATGGGGACTATATCAAAACTTGGACCGATATAGCCCATCTTCGAACTTGACCTTCCTGCAAACAAAAAACGTATTTGTGCCAAATTTCAGGACGATAGCGCCATTACTGAAGATTGTCGCGTGATTACAATAGACAGACAGCCAGACAGACAGACGGACATGCTTATATCGTCTTAGAATTTCTCCCTGATCAAGAATATATATACACCTAGACCTCGCTTTGCGTCGCGGATACGTTCCACAAAAACATGACGCAAAGTAAATTATGAGTTTCTATGGCAAACCAGACAGATAACATCGCAACATCGAAACAACGCAAAACGAAACGATGCAAAACGAGGTGTAGGTGTACTTTATATAGTCGGAAATCGATATTTCCATGTGTTACAAACGGAATGACAAACTTATTATACCCCCATCACCATTCTATGGTGGTGGGTATAAAAAAATTTTTATTTAATTTCTAACAAAATTTGTCAAAATGTATTTTTATAGAAAATTTTGTCAATATTTAATTTCAAAATTTTCTATAGGAAAGTTTGTCAAAATTTTATTTCTATAGGAAATTTTACAATAATTTCATTTCTATAGGAAATTTTGTAAAAATATCATTAATTTTTTCAAACCTTTATTTCCATAGGAAATTTTCTCAAATCTTCATTCTACAGAAATTTTTCTCAAAATTCCATTTCCATAGGAACTGTCAACATTTCCATTCCAAAAAAAATTGTTAATTTCATTTCTAACAAAAATTTTTCAAAATCTAATTTCTATAGAAAATGTTGTCAAATTTCTTAATTTCTAAATTTTCTATAGGAAATTTTGTCAAAACTTCATTTCTATAGGAAATTTATGCGAAATTTCATTTTTTACAAAATTTCATTTCTATAGGAAATTTTTGTGAAATTTCATTTTTATAGGAAATTTTTGCAAAGTATCATTTCTATAAGAAATTTATACAAAATTTTATTTCTATAGAAAATTTTTGGAATTTTTTTGCACAATTTCATTTCTATAGGAAATTTTTGCGAAATTTCATTCTTATAGGAAATTTTTGCAAAGTATCATTTCTTTAAGAAATTTATACAAAATTTCATTTCTGTAGAAAATTTTTGGAATTTTTCAATTCTATAGAAAAAAGTTTCATTTTTTGCAAAATTTCATTTCTATAGGAAATTTTTGTGAAATTTCATTCTTATGGGAAATTTTTGCAAAGTATCATTTCTATAAGAAATTTATACAAAAATTCATTTCTATAGAAAATTTTTGGAAATTTTCAATTCTATAGAAAATTTAGTGAAAATTTCATTTATAAAGGATATTTTTAGAACTTCATTTCCGTATGAAATTTTGTCAAATTTTGATTTTTATAGGCGGTTTTCTTTTCCAAAATATCACTTCTAATACATACACAAATAGTTTTTTAATACAAACAAAACACATTTATTTCTTCCCTCGATTAACACTTTCTTGCCACATTTATGTAGGTGGTCCAATTGTTTAACCATTAAGAACATTTTTTGAAATATTATGAATTCTAAAAGCTAAATTGAGTTTAACGACCATTCACCATAACACCAATGAAATAAAATATCACAATTTTACTATTTATGTTCATTGTAGATCAACAATTACCTCCCATGCTCACCAAGTTACATGAATCAGCCTCCACAAAATGGTATTAAAAGCATTTTGTTGTGCTGTTTTGATAGAAATCTACAAAAAATTTTATTTTTGTCTCATTAAACATTTTGGTTTGGATAAAATTCAATAAAAACGAGTAGATAGAGGGTTATAATGCAAAACAACGGCCTTTGGGCTATTTCAAAACAAACAATACGTCCACCCTTCTTTCCTTAGCCACTTCAGACCAAACATCCAAAAAAACAAACACGAGACAAACAAGACAATGGGAATTCTGCGAATTTTTTAATTAGGGATCACCAAAAAAATTTTGGTTTTTCGACATACAAAGAGCAACAAAAAAAAACGACTTTTTATAAACCTCAATGATTTACCAATCAAAACATGATTAGTACAGCCTTTATTGGTTAAAGGCAATCTATCAAATTAATAACTTTATTGGCAAACATATTTGAAGAACATAACTGATGATTATTAAACCTTCAAAAAAAAAAACATCCTTGATTACCTGCGCCTCATTGTTGTTAACAAATGATCTTTTGTAGTTGCCTTAAAAAAAGAGGAACCTGATTGCCCTCCAGTCTTTAGATGGCTATCGAACAAAAAAGGGGAGGGTAAATTCGATATTTGTTACCTTTGATTAGAGCTGATATTTTTTTTTTTTTTTGAGATTGTCGCCTTGACATGGGCACACAAAGTTAATTTCTTTTTATTAGCTCTTACTATATTCTAACTAACCGAATAAATTGTAAATACCATTTTTTTACTAACCAAACAATTGAAATCTGTATAAAATTTTTTATAGACATGAATTTTGACAAAATTTGCAATAGATATGAAATTTTGACAAAATTCCCTATAGAAATTAAATTTAGACAAAAGTTCCTATAGATATGAAATTTTGAAGAAATTCATATAGATATGAAATTTTGAAAAAAAAAATCTATAGATATGAAATTTTGAAAAAATTTTTTATAGAAATAAAAATTTAACAAAATTTCCTATAGAAATGAAATTAAGACAAAAGTTCCTATAGATATGAAATTTTGAAAAAAATCGTATAGATATGAAATTTTGAAAAAAAAAATTCTATAGATATGAAATTTTGACCAAACTTCTTATAGATATGAAATTTTGACAAAATTTCTTATAGATGTGAAATTTTGACAAAATTTTATAAAAAAATACATTTTGACAAAATTTTTTATAGATATGAAATTTTGACAAAATTTCCTCTAGAAATGAAATTTTGACAAAATTTCCTATAGAAATGAAATTTTGACAAAATTTCTATAGATATGATATTTTGAAAAATTTCTTTTAAATATGAAATTTTGACAAAACTTCTTATAGATATGAAATTTTGATAAAATTTCTTATAGATGTGAAATTTTGACAAAATTTCATAAAGAATTGACATTTTGACAAAAATTTCCTATAGATGTAAAATTTTGAACAAAAAAAAATCGTGATATGAAAAAATTCTCATAGATATTAAATTTTAACAAAATTTCCCATAGATATAAAATTTTGACAAAATTCCCTATAAATATAAAATTTTGTCAAAATTTCCTATGGCTATGAAATTTTGAAAATTGAATGAAATGAAATTTTGGAAACTTCCATTGATATGCAGTTTTGACAAAATTTCTTATAGGTATACAATTTTGACAAAATTTCTTATAGAAATAAAAATTTAACAAAATTTCCTATAGAAATGAAATTTAGACAAAAGTTCCTATAGATATGAAATTTTGAAAAAATTCGTATAGATATGAAATTTTTAAAAAAAAATTCTATGGATATGAAATTTTGACAAAATTTCTATGGATATGATATTTTGACAAAATTTCTTTTAAATATGAAATTTTGACAAAATTTCTTATAGATATGAAATTTTGACAAAATTTCTTATAGACATGAAATTTTGACAAAATTTTATAAAAAAAATTACATTTTGACAAAATTTCTTATAGATATGAAATTTTGTCAAAATTTCTATAGATATGAAATTTTAATAAAATTTCTATAGATATGATATTTTGACAAAATTTCTTTTAAATATGAAATTTTGACAAAACTTCTTATAGATATGAAATTTTGACAAAATTTGAAATTTTGACAAAATTTGTCATAGATATGAAATTTTGACAAAATTTGTCATAGATATGAAATTTTGACAAAATTTCTTTTAGATATGAAATTTTGACACAACTTCTTATAGATATGAAATTTTGACAAAATTTCTTATAGATATGAAATTTTGACAAAATTTCTTATAGATATGAAATTTTGACAAAATTTCTTATAGATAAGAAATTTTGACAAAATTTGTTATAGATATGAAATTTTGACAAAATTCCTTATAGATATGAAATTTTGACAAAATTTTCTAAAAACTTGACATTTTCACAAAATTCCTTACAGCTATGAAATTTTCACAAAATTTCTTATAGATATGAAATTTTGACAAATTTCCTCAAAAACTGACATTTTGACAAAATTTTGACGAAATTTCCTAAAGAACAGACACTTTGACCAAATTTACTAAAGAATTGATATTTTGACAAAATTTCCTATAGATATGAAATTTTGAAAAAAAAATCCTGATATGAAAAAATTCCCATAGATATAAAATTTTGTCTATATATGTGAAACTTTGAGACAATTTCATATAGAAATGAAATTTTTACAAAATTTCCCATAGATAAAAAATTTTGCTAAAATTTCTTATAGATGTGAAATTTTGCAATTGTCAGAGTGAAAATTAATAGGCACGTGGTCAAAGTCATGCCATTCTTCGCTTGTCACTGAATTCTTATCTTCCTTTCCTAAAGCACTTTAAACTACCAAACAACAAATCATGTTCTCTTCTTCGCCTTTTTCGGATACAAAAAAAATATTTCAATGGCATTTTATCTAAATTTTGCAATCTTTTACCAATAATCACAGTATAGTCAAAGGTTCATCCTCAATTTGCCTGTACATTAATAAAAAAAAAATTGTATGGGACTTAGGTTTGCGGTCAGATAAGTGTCGTTCTTTGATACACAAAAACAAACAAAAACATTTGTTATGTGACGACAACATTAATGTTTCCCCAGAAATTTTTTATAGTTTTTCGTTTGTATTTTTTTTTTTTTGCGTAGGCTTTATTTGTAATAGATTTTTTCTTTTCTTCTAAGTAAATGGAATAAAATTGTTCGACGTTTTAGCTGCTAAGAAATGATGTCATTGTGGTTTTTATTGAAATTTTGTTTTGGCAAAGAAAAAACAATGGCGAACAACAGCAACATCAACAAAAAGACCCAAACAAAACATTGGCAACAAATGACGATGTTAACGACATCAGACTTTAACTTGAACTTGGAATGTCGTTTAACATTAAATGTTCAGTCATAGATCAAATGAAATAGAAATCTTGTAGTTTCGTTGTTATTGCTGCCATTGTGATACCAATACACCAGCTGTCTTTTTGCTATAGCTGCGTGGTAAGTGTGATCAAAAATGAACAGCTGAACAATTTTTTTTTTACAAAAAATAATAAATATTGAATTGAATAAACTAACACAAATACACAAACATTCAAAGATAATAGAAAAATGTCAAAAATGACCTTAACTGCATGATTCCCAGACCGCAAAAACTGTCTGTGGCCAACAAATCAAAAGACTTAAGCGACAAACTTCAATGAAAACTTTACAGACACACGTGCCACCGTATTTATGTTTGTAAACTTATCTATGTCCATAGGCTACTCTCAGTGACTGGTTGATATATTTGTTTGATAGACTATAGTGGGCTAGATTTGTATTTTAATCTTTTATATATATAAACCAAACAATGTAACTATGAGAGTTGTTTTATTTTAATAATAAACTTCCGTAAACAAATCTTGTGGGCTTTTGAGATACTAAAAAAAAATTACTTTCTGAAAAATTTATTTCTTGGGAAATTTTCCAAAAATTTCATTTCTATTGGAAATTTTCAAAAAATGTCGTTTCTATCTAAACATTTCATATAAAAACGAATTTCTATTTTTTCGTTTCCGAAAATTTCATTAATTTCCTTAGGGAATTACATTTTCTCAAAATTTAATTTCCTGAAATTGCTGAAAATTTAGTTTTTCTATGGAATTTGTTTGAAAATTTTATTTCTATGAATAATTTCTACAAATTTCACTTCTATCAGCAATTTTCTGAAAATTTCATTTCTGCACGGAATTTATTTTAGAATTTCTGTTTCATATGAAACTTTTCTAAAAATAACATTTAGGAAATTTGTTTAAAATTTCTTCTCTATAGCAAATTTTCTGAAAATTTAACTTCTATAGAAAATTTTCCAAAAATGTTATTTCTTTAGAGAATTTCCACATATTTAATTTCTATAGGAAAATTTCCGAAATTTTTATTTCTATAAGAAATTTTTGGAAGTTTTTATTTCAATAGGACATTTTCTAAAAATTTCAATTCTATACGAAATTTTCTGAAAATTTCATATCTATAAAAAAATTTAAAAATTTCATTTCTATCATAAGTTCCGAAGTTTTTATTTCTGTAGGACATTTTCAAAAAATTTCAATTCTATAAGAAATTTTCCAAGAAATTTCATTTCCTTAAACAATGTTCTGAAAATTTCATTACATAAGGGAATTTTCTTAAAAATTTTTTTTTTTATGAAATTATCATAAAATTTAATTTCCTTTGGAAATTTGCTGAAAGTTTCAATTCCATAAAAAATTTCTAAAAATTTCTGTAAGAAATTTTTTTAGAATTTCTGTTTTATAGGAAATTTTCTAAAAACAACATTTACAAAATTTTCTTAAAATTTCTTCTTCATAGCAACTTTTCTGAAAATTTCACTTCTATAGAAAATTTTCCAAAATTTTATTTCTATAGGGAAATTCCAAAAATTTCATTTCTATAGGAAATTTTTCGAAAATTTAATTTCTAAAATAATTTGTTGGAAGTTTATATTTCTATAGAATATTTTCTGAAATTTTCATAAAATTTAAATTCCTTTGGAAATTTTCAATTCTATAAAAAATTTCTAAAAAATTCTGTACGAATTTTTTTTAGAATTTCTGTTTTATAGGAAATTTTCTAAAAACAACATTTACGAAATTTTCTGAAAATTTCTTCTCTATAGCAAATTTCACTTCTAGAAAAAATTTTCCAAAAATTTTATTTCTATAGGGAATTTCTAAAAATTTCATTTCTATAGGAAATTTTCTGAAAATTTCATTTCCTTAGGAAATTTTCTGAAAATTTCATTTCTTTAGAAAATTTCACTTCTATAGGGAATTTTCGAAAGTTTCATATCAATAAAAAAATTTAAAAAAACTTCATTTCTATCATAAGTTCCGAAGTTTTTATTTCTGTAGGACATTTTCAAAAAATTGCAATTCTATAAGAAATTTTCCAAAAAATTTCATTTCATTTCTTAAGGAAAATTCCATTACACAATAAAATTTCATCACTATAGGAAATTTTCCAAAAATTTTATTTCTATAGGGAAATTCCAAAAATATCATTTCTATAGGAAATTTTCCGAAAATTTATTTTCTATAAGAATTTGTTGGAAGTTTGTATTTCTATGGAACATTTTACGAAATTTTCATAAAATTGAATTTCCTTAGGAAATTTTCTGGAAGTTTCAGTTCTATAAAAAATTTCTAAAAATTTTACTTTCATCGGAAATATTCTGAAAATGTAATTTCTGCACGAAACTTTCTTAAAATTCCTTTTCTAAAGGAAATTTTCTGAAAACTTAATTTCTATCGGTAATTTTCTGAATATTTTGAATATTTCCTTAATTTCTATCGGTAAATTTCTGAATATTTTGAATATTTCCTTTCATTAAGAAGATTTCAGAATATTTCAAACCTATATGAAATTCTTTATTTCTAAAGGATCTTTTCCAAAAATTTCATTTCTATAGGAAATTTTCTGAAATTTTCATTTCTATAAGAAATTTTCTTGAAATTCCATTTCTATAAGAAATTTTCTAAAAATTTAATTTCTATAGGAAATTTTTTAAAAATTTCGTTTCCATAGGAAATTTTCTGACAATTTCATTTCAATAAGAAGATTTCAGAATTTCTCATTTCTATAGCAAATGTTCATTATGTTTGGGTAATTAACGGCAACTTTCATTTCTATCGGACATTTTTTGATATAAAAATTTTCTGGAAATTTCAATTCTATAGGAAATTTTCCAAAAATTTCATTTTTGTATGAAAATTTCATATCTAGACGAAATTTTCCTAAAATTTTCTGAAAGTTTCTATAGGAAAATTTCTGTAAATTTGATTTTTATAGGATTTTTTTTTTTTGAAATTTCACTGCTATGGGATAATTTCTGTAAATGTTACTGCTATTGGAAACTTTCAAAAAAAATCCTTCCTATAGAAAATTTTATAAAAATTTCATTTCTAGAGGAAATTTTCTGAAAGTGTCACTTTAATTGAACATTTCAATTTTATAGGAAATTTTCTGTAAATTTGATTTTATACGATTTTTTTGAAATTTCACTGCTATTCTGTAAATGTAACTGCTATTGGAAACTTTCTCAAAAATTTCATTTCTATAGAAAATTTTATACAAAATTCATTTCTAGAGGAAATTTTCTGAAAGTGTCACTTTAACTGAAAATTTCAATTTTATAGGAAATTTTCTGTAAATTTTTTTATAAGAATTTTTCAGTTGGGCAGCGTCTAAGGACGGACTATATGGCGACCCAGCATGTATAAGAGGCGTATACTTTATGGAGATCTGAACATTTATACGAACGGATCGAAGATGGCTGAATGCACGGGCAGTGCTATATACTGCGAAGATCTAGGGATCAGGGAGTCATATGGATTAGACAACGCATGCAATATCTTCCAGTCGGAGGTACTTGCTGTCGTCAAAGCTGCGGAGCTCCTGTTGGCCACTTTCTGTGCCAGTGTCCGGTACTACCTTTTAGAAGAAACAAGATACTGGGCTCCTTTTTCTTTCAGGACATTGCTGAGGTGCGTGACTGTGGTTTAAAGGATATACTCGCCTTTATCAAGGCTTCATGATGGAAAACCTAGAGAAGCGTAAAGGAGTTATGACCGACCAGGGCAGATGAAGACAGATGTCGAAGAGGAAAGAGAAAACCTCGAGGAATCACAATGAACCATCATGGTCTAAGTGGACACCATTTCTCCGCATAAGGTTTTGCTGTCATCCTCCATAACCTAACCATGAGAAATTTTCTAAAAATTTCATTTCTATAGAGTATTTGTTGAAAATGTTATTTCTGTAGGAAAATTTCCAAAAATTTTTGAATATGATAAATTTCTAAAAATTTTGTTTCGGTACACTAAAAAAACTGTGTAGCCACCATGGCGAAAAAGTTTGGTAAGTTTAGAAAATTTTGATTATTTATAAAAAATTTTAACTAAACAGTTGACATCACTCAGATATCATAAAAAGTAAGTAAATATTTTTCGACAAATTCAAGAAAATTTATTAGACATAATTAATTTGTTTCACTTGTTAAAGAAAATTTTTTAGTTTGAAGGACAAAAATGGAGTTCAAAATTATAAGAATGTCTTAAGTGCATAACGAAATTCATGATGGGCGCATTTGTAGTAAAATTTACAAATTTAAATAATGAACTATTTTGTGAAAAGTACAGATTTAGTAAATAGTTATTCATTATACCCTCCACCATAGAATGGGGGTATATTAACTTTGTCATTCCGTTTGTAACACATCGAAATATTGCTCTAAGACCCCATAAAGTATATATATTCTGAGTCGTGGTTAAATTCTGAGTCGATCTGAGCATGTCAGTCCGTCCGTCTGTTGAAATCACGCTAACTTCCGAACGAAGCAAGCTATCGACTTGAAACTTGGCACAAGTAGTTGTTATTGATGTAGGTCCGATGGTATAGCAAATAGGCCATATCGGAGCACTTTTACGTATAGCCCCCATATAAACGGACCCACATATTTGGCTTGCGATTGCTCTAAGAGAAGCAAATTTGATCCGATCCGGCTGAAATTTTGTACATGGTGTTAGTATATAGTATATCGGTCCATAATTACATATAGGCCCCATATAAACCGATCAGCCGATTTAGCTTGCGGAGCCTCTAAGAGAACCAAATTTCATCCGATTCAGCTGAAATTTGGTACATGGTGCTAGTATATGGTCTCTAACAACCATGCAAAAATTTGTCCACATCGGTCCATAATTATATATAGCCCCCATATAAACCAATCCCCCGATTTGGCTTGCGGAGCCTCTAAGAAACGAAAATTTCATCCGATCCGACTGAAATTTGGTACATGGTGTTGGTATATGTTCTCTAATGACCGTGCAAAAATTGGTCCATATCGGTCTACAATTATATCTAGCCCCCATATAAATCGGTTCCCAGATTTGTCCTCCGGAGCCTCTTAGAGGAGCAAAATTCATCCGATCCGGTTGAAATTTGGAACATGGTGTTAGAATGTGGTATCTAACAAACACGCAATAATTGGTCCATATCGGTCCTTAATTATATATAGCCCCCATATAAACCGTTCCCCAGATTTGATCTCCGGAGCCTCTTGGAGGAGCAAAATTCATCCGATCCGGTTGAAATTTGCAACGTGGTGTTAGTATAAGGCCGCTAATATACATGCCAAAATTGGTCCATATCGGTCTATAGTTATATATAGCCGATCCCCAATCACACAAAAATTGGTCCATATCGGTTCATATTCATGGTTGCCACTCGAGTCAAAAATAATCTACCAAAATTTTATTTTTATAGAACATTTTATTTCTATAGAAAATTTTGTCAAAATTTTATTTCTATAGAAAATTTTGTCAAAATTTTATTTCTAAAGAAAATTTTGTCAAAATTTTATTTCTATAGAAAATTTTGTCAAAATTTTATTTCTATAGAAAATTTTGCCAAAATTTTATTTTTATAGAAAATTTTTTCCAAATTTTATTTCTATAGAACATTTTTTCCAAATTTTACTTTTATAGAAAATGTTGTCAAAATTTTATTTCGTCAAAATTTTATTTCTATAGAAACTTTAAACTTAATTATATACATATTTAATCGGCCTTTTTTAGTTTAATATATACCACGTATGGACTATGTGGTATATATTACGGTGTTAGGAAGTTTTAAGATACCTTGCCATCGGCAAGTGTTACCGCAGCCCAAGTAATTCGATTGTGGATGACAGTCTTCAGTAGAAGTTTCTACGCAATCCATGGTGGAGGGTACATAAGCTTCGGCCTGGCCGAACTTACGGCCGTATATACTTCTTTTTATATAATTTTTCCCCCGTAATTTAGTTCATTTAACTAACGTACGCAAAAAATTAGTAGAGTAAAGTAAACTTGAAATAGAGGGTTCACTTTTTTTTAAGTGTAGGAAATTTTGCTAATATTCCATTTTTATATGAAATTATGTCAATATTTAATTTCTATCAGTACTTATGTTATATAAAAATTTTGTAAAATTTCATTTTAATACGAAATTTTATTAAAATTCCATTTCCATTGAAAATTGCGAAAATTTTCTATCTGTCTTCCAAAAAAAAAATCCATAAAAATAAACTAAACTTAAATTTATTTAAAACTCATCCGTATTGTGCTTAGCTTTTCTAACCACGAAAACATGATAAATATGTAATCATATTTGATCTAATAATATGTTTTAATTGATCACTTGAAGCATAGAGTTCAAAGAAATGCCGCCACCATCACTCTATTGTAATTGTAATTAATAGCCGCTTGTAACATACTCCTTCGATTTGTAATGAAATCAATTGTTTTCAATGTTTATTTGAAATTAATTGCAATTCCAATGAATTTGTTCACCTTACAACCACATCAAAAGAACGATGGAATTAAATAGTGACTATCTCTGCTGGCAATTTAGTTGGAAATTTTTATTTAAACTTCTCACACCCCTATCCAATCATGGTAAATATTTACTGAGAATAATGTTCGAAAGAAAACTAAACAACACTGTCGATAATCACTTATGTGAATTCACGAGTGCGGCTTTCGTGTAGGTGTTAAGTGTAGTGACTGACCTCAGAGTTAGTTACCCAGAATGAAATGTTTTCTTATATTTGTTTTTTTTTTTTTTTTTTGTGAAACAATTCTTTGAATTTGAAAGAAACGAAATTATCAGTGGAGGGAATATGATGACTAATTTTGGTGAATCATTTGAAATATTCTATTGAGTTTTTTTTATATATACCTCTTGTACTCTTTTAGGACATTTTTCACAATGCACAAAATATCGCCCACATTTCGTTAACATACCATAAAAAATATATATTGCAAGGTATTCTCTAAGCCCTCCTTACCCCTAATACTTTTTCAACGACTATTTGGAATAACAAACAAATATTATTCCAATCTTATTGACATTTATGGAAAAAATGCATTACTTAGTTCCCCCCATTCAATAACAATAATATCATTGGCATTTATGTGTATTACAAAAAAAAACGATATGAATTAATAAGCTATTGGGAAAATGTTTTCTTATCTCTATGCAACAAACGAAATATAAATAATAACGATATAATGACGGTCAAAACCGAACATAGGATACCACACAAAAAAATATTACCTAATTTGTTCCAATTAAAAAATTGATTGAAGTACAAAATTTTTCTATTAAAAAATTAATTGATACAATTTCATTTCTATAGGAAAAATTCTGTAAATTAAATTTTTATAGGAATTTTTTTGAAATTTCACTGCTATGGCATAATATCTGTAAATTTCACAGCTATAAATATAAAAATAAAATTCTATAAATTTTACTGCTATTGGAAACTTTCATAAATTTCATTTCTATGTGAAATATTTAAAAATTGTATTTCTGCTGAAAAATTTCTGAAAATTTCATATCTTATAGAAACTTTCTAAAATTCTCATTTCTGTAAGTGTACATTAGTAAATTTTTCTGAAAATTTCACTGCTATAGCAAAATTTCTGAAAATTTCATTACTATAAGCAATTTTCTAAAAATTTCATTTCTATAGGAAAATTTCATTTCTAGAGGAAATTTTCTCAAAATTTTCTAAAAATGTCACTTCAATTGAAAATTTTCTCAAAATTTAATTTTTATAGAAAATTTTCTGTAAATTTCACTTTTATAAGAAAAATTTTTGAAATTTCACTGCTATGGGAAAATTTCTGTAAATTTATCTGTAATAAAAAATTTTCTATAAATTTTACTACTATTGGCAAAATTTCATTTCTACAGAAAATTTTCTAAAAATTTCATTTTTATGGGAAATTTTCCAAATTTTCACCCATTCAATAACAATATTATCATTGGCATTTATGTGTATTACCCTCCACCATGGATTGCGTAGAAACTTCTACGAAAGACTGTCATCCACAACCGAATTACTTGGGTTGTGGTAATACAAACCGATGGCAAGGTATCTTAAAACTTCTTAACATCGTCTTCTAAACTGTAAGTTGGTCCATACGGGATATATATTAGACAAAAGAAGGCCGACTAAATATGTATATAACTCAGTTCTTGATCGGTATACATAGGGGAGTCTATAAATAATTACGAACCGATATAAACTGTTGCGTAGCAATTAGAGAGCCTGAAGTGAAATATGGAGGTCGATTTATATGGGGGCTATGTACAATTATGAACCGATTTGGACCAACTTTTGCATGCACAGAAAAAATAGGCCTCAGTTTCGGCGATCACCTCTTCATTGCAGTCAAAATTTTTCCCTGCGAGCATCCTTTTGAGGTCTGAGAACAAGAAAACGTCGCTGGGGGCCAGCTCTGGAGAATACGGTGGGTGGGGAAGCGATTCGAAGCCCAATTCATGAATTTTTGCCATCGTTGTCGTCGGTGCGTTGTCTTGGTGGAACAACACTTTTTTCTTCTTCATAAGGGGCCGTTTTGGCGCGATTTCGACCTTCAAACACTCCAATAATTTCATATAATAGTCACTGTTGATGGTTTTTCCCTTCTCAAGATAATCGATAAAAATTATTCCATGCGCATCCCAAAAAACAGAGGCCATTACTTTGCCAGCGGACTTTTGAGTCTTTCCACGTTTCGGAGACGGTTCACCGGTCGCTGTCCACTCAGCCGACTGTCGATTGGACTCAGGAGTGTAGTGATGGAGCCATGTTTCATCCATTGTCACATATCGACGAAAAAAACTCGGGTGTATTACGAGTTAACAGCTGCAAACACCGCTCAGAATCATCAACACGTTGTTGTTTCTGGTCAAATGTGAGCTCGCGCGGCACCCATTTTGCACAGAGCTTCCGCATATCCAAATATTAATGAATGATATGACCAACACGTTCCTTTGATATCTTTAAGAACTCTGCTATCTCGATCAACTTCACTTTACGGTCATTCAAAATCATTTTTTTGTTTTCGTCGGTAACCACCTCTTTCGGGCGTCCACTGCGTTCACCGTTATCCGTGCTCATTTCACCACGCTTGAATTTTACATACCAATCAATTATTGTTGATTTCCCTGGGACAGAGTCCGGAAACTCATTATCAAGCCAAGTTTTTGCTTCCACCGTATTTTTTCCCTTCAGAAAACAGTATTTTATCAAAACACGAAATTCCTTTTTTTGCATTTTTTTCACAATAACAAAAGATGCTTCACAAACGAAGCTCTATCTCACAAACTAATTGACTTACAGACGTCAAATTTTGACACGAATCATTTGGAGGTTGGTACTATATAAAAATAATATGCATTTAATACTAGCGACGTCATCTATGTGTCAGACCTGGGACTTATCAGCCAACCTGCTACCATATCAAGCTATCAAAAATTTTATGAACTAAACGTGAGTATAAAGTTCAATGATCGTACACATAAGTTCAATATGAACTAAACCAAATGAAAATTTTCGTACGATTCCCAAATATAGTAAGAGTGAACTACTGTATGGTAAAAACGGTCATGATTTGGCGCCAATGATTTTCTTCTTTACTTTTAGTTAATTTTTTCTGATGTAATTTCGAAAACTGCAGTTCAAAAGTACAAGAGGGCTTTAAAATTTCCTGGTTGTAACAACGCTTTGTGAAAATTCATTCATTCTTATTATAAAACAGTTCACTTTTTTTCGGTGTGGATGTTGGAGGCCATATGCTAACACAACATACAAAATTTCAACCCGATCGGATGAAATTTGCTCCTCCAAGAGGCTCCGTAGGTCAAATCTGGGGATCGGTTTATGTGGAAGCTACACAGAAAAAAATATCACCAAAATATTTCCAATTAAAAAGTTAATTGAAGTTGAAAATTTTTTCAATTAATAAATTAATTGATACAATTAACTTTTTAATCATGATAGAAACATTAAGTTAATTAAGTCAATGATTGAAAATTTTAAAATTTGTAATTAAAAAATTAATTGAACAATTAACCTTTTAATCTAATTCGTAAGACTAATTAAAAATGTATTTCAAACAATCATTTGTTAATCCAAATAAAAACTCTAAGCCAATTCAGAAAGTAATTAAAAATAGTTACCATTTTTAATTAATAAATTAATTGAGTTTTGCAATCAACATCAATTAAATTTTTAATTGAATCAATTAAAAAATTAATTGAAATTTGCTGAAAAAATCAATTAATTTTTTAATCAAGAATTTTTTCTATGCCCAATTAAAACTGTGATTGATACTATCATTTTCGTGATTGAAGACATTTCAATTAAAAAATTAATTGGATCAATTAATTTGGTGATTGAATCAGATTTTTTTTTTTTGTGTGTATATATAATTATGGACCGTTATGAAGCAAGTTTTGCATGGTTGTTATAGACGATATACTAACGCCACGTACCAAATTTCAACCGGATTGGATGAAATTTGCTCATCCAAGAGTCTCCGGAGGTCAAATCTGGCGATCCGTTCATATGGGGGCCCTATTATGGACCTATTTGGACCAATTTTTGCATGGGTATTAGATGCTATATATCAACACCAGGTAGCAAATTTCAACCGGATCGGATGAAATTTGTTCCTCCAAGAGGCTCCTGAGGGTCAAATCTGGGGAACGGTTTACATGGGGGTTATATATAATTATGAACCGATTTTGACCATATACCAACACCATGTATCAAATTTCAGCCGGATCGGATGAAATTTGCTTTTCTTTGAGGCTTCGCAAGCCAAATCTGGGGATCCGTTTATATGGGGGCTATATATAATTATGGACCGATATAGACAAATTTTTGCATGGTTGTTAGAAACCATATACTAACATCACGTACCAAATTTCAACTTCCAAGGGGCTCCGGAAATCAAATCTGGGGATCGGTTTATATGGGGGCTATATATAATTATGGACCAATTTCTACTAATTTTTGAATGGGTGTTTGAGGCCATATATTAAAACTACGTACGAAATTTCAACTCAATCAGATGAATTTTGCTCCTCCACGAGGCTCCGGAGGTCAAATCTGGGGATCGGTTTATATGGGGGCTATATAATTATGGACCGATATAGACCAATTTTTGCATGGTTGTTGGAGACCATATACTAACACCACGTATCAAATTTCAACCGGATCGAAAAAATTTTGCTCTTTCTAGAGGCTCCGAACGTCAAATCTGGTGATCGGTTCATTTGGGAGCTATATATAATTATGGACCGATTTGGACCAAGTTTTGCATGGTTGGTAGAGACCACATACCAACACCATGTATCAATTTTCAGCCGGATCGGATAAAATATGCTTTTCTTTGAGGCTTCGCAAGCCAAATCTGGGGATCGGTTTATATGGGGGCTATATATAATTATGGACCGATATGGACCAATTTTTGCATGGTTGTTGGAGACCATATACGAACACCATGTACCAAATATCAGCCGGATCGGATGAAATTTGCTCCTCTTAGAGGCTCCGGAGGTCAAATCTGGGGATCGGTTTATATGGGGGCTATATATAATTGAGAACCGATATGGACAAATTTTTGCATGGTTGTTAGAGATCATATACTAACACTACGTATCAAATTGGTCCAATATGGCCCATTTTCAATACCGTCCGACCTACATCAATAACAACTACTTATGGCAAGTTTCAAGACGATAGCTTGTTTCGTTCGGAAGTTAGCGTGATTTCAACATACGGACGGACGGACATGCTTAGATCGACTCAGAATTTCACCACGACCCAGAATATATATACTTTATGGGGTCTTAGAGCAACATTTAGATGTGTTACAAACGGAATGACAAAGTTAATATACCCCCCATCCTATGGTAGAGGGTATAAAAAGTGATGGGAAATTGTTTAATTTTCAATTAAAAATTTATTTCAAACAATCAATTTATTAATCAAACTAAACACACTAACGGCCATTTTCATGAAGCTCCGTTAGTGCTACGTTAGCTAACGAACTTTTAAACCGCACTATGGACATATCTGTCATCTTGGCTATATATTATATATGTCAGTTAGACACTTAACTGCTGAAAATTTTTCAGTTAAAGTTAACCAGAGAGAAGATATTTGCAATTTATTTTGTGTTAACTGGCAGTTAAAACCTAATGGAGCTACATGAAATTGGCCGTAAGTCATTTAAGAAAGCAAATTGTTACGTTCTTAATGAAAAAATTAATTGAGTTTTGCAATAAACATTAAATTTTAATTGATTGAAATTTGCCAATGAAATCAATTAATCTTTTAATCGAGTTTTTTTTTTCTTTAATGTCCAATTAAAACTGTGATTAACACTATCATTACCGTGATTGAAGACTTTCCAATTAAAAAATAGTTGGATTAACCAATTTCGTGATTGAATCAAGAAATAAAATTTGTGTGTGCATAGACAACCTACACGGACGAAAAAGATTGTTTTTCATATGTTTGAGAGAAAAAATTTTTTACACAATATTTTTTAGTAGAAGCATACAATGTTCATAAACTATCACAGAAAAATATTTCACGAAAATTTTTCCAATTAAAATTTTAATTGAGTTTTAAAAAATATTAAATTAAAAATTTTATTGATTCAACAAATTTTTTAATTGAAACAAAAATCAATCACAAAAATTAATAGTATCAATTAATTTTTTAATTGAATCAATTAATTTTTTAATTGACCTTCAATTAATTTTTTAATTGATACTATCATTTCTGTGATTGAAGACATTTCAATTAAAAAATTAATTGGATCAATTAATTTCGTGATTGAATCAGAAATTTTTTTGTTTGTGTGTAGCATAACATGTTTGGGACATATATGTTAATATGTCAGAACATATTATGTGTGGGACATAAAATGTTTGTAAATATAATATGCTTGGATGCAAACATATATCGATTTAGAAATAGCCTATAAACATATATGTGTGTTTAGAAAGAGAGACCTAGAGAGTATGCTGCAAGTAAAAGAATGGAAGTAACCAATTGGCGCCTTAAAAAAATATATGTATAAAGAAAATTTCATTTCATTTGTTTTTTGTATGGACCTGAAAATATATATGCTTGAAGCGAAATGTGGTTGGGGTATATGTTACAAAAGCGATTTTTTTTTTTTTTTTTGAGGGTATACTACATTACAGAAAGACCTACGGACGGAAAGCTAGGGCATGATCGATATACGATGGATTTCTGAAATCATCAGTATTTCTGGTGAACACCTTTAGCAAAGTAGCAAAGTTATTATACCCCAACCACATAGTTATATAGGGTGCAAACAAAGTCCCACCTTTCTACTTCAATCATTCAGACATTCAAAAATGTTTCACAGTCACGTTTGATGGAAATGTAGACAGAGTTTTTGTTGACCGAAGGCGACAACATTTCGCGTTGTCTCTTATTATTATTATTGTCATGGTATAATGTGTTATAATGACCACTATTGGCAACAGCAAGAACACCCGCAACAACGAGTTCAACAGCACAAAAAAAAAACAATAAAATAAAATAAATTTAATAATGTATTGCGGGGGAAGATATGGCCAGCCTTTGAAGGTGGTGTGAAGGTGGACACAAAACTTGTTAATAAAAAAAAAAAACAAAAAAACAATTTAGAAATATAAAATTTAATCGAAAATTCAGATAATATGACACAATATCCATTTGGGAGACTGGATCCTCTACAGTAACCTCTGACAGCCTCCAAATGTTTTAAAACCCTCATCATCATTTTGTTTTTGAGATCATTAAATATTGTTTGGCTTTGATATGTCTGTGGCAGTTTTTTCATGTTTCCTAAGGTGGAAATAATTTATTGCAATCGTGAATGAAACAAAAACAGCACAAATAAAATCAAAAGTGTTGGGAAGTGGCTTTTACCTTTTTCGCCGCCTGTCAGCCATTGCGGCGTTAAGACAAAGCTTTTGTGCCAAAAAAATCATTTTAATGAGCTGATTCGGTTTAGCTACCCTTGTGGTCGTCGTCGTTTGAAAAACTCTTACAAACCCGATTATTTAGGTAATGCCATTAATTTGACAATGCACGGTATCCTTATTAATTTCTGGATTTCTCCTCCATCAAATGTAGGCAGGCAGACCACGTCCCATATCTAAATCTTACGCACTTTAAGTTTGTGTAGCGACAAGAGCAACTAACACATACAGGTGATAGAGAGCAAAATTATAGCACACAATAAAATCAATTCGGTTATGTGGAAGCAATATCGCAACATTTTATGATTATTTACTATTCTTTCCTTTCTTGTCAAAACGAAGAAATCAATATAAATTTCCCTTCATAAGCTAGACCAACAATCCTACATCTCCGGCGGTTGACCACCTGTCTATCGTTCTATTCATCTATTTTAGTTGTACTTCCAATATCCAGTCCCCAGCCTCCAAAAGTCGCCTGCCCGTTTTGCATACAAAGGTTCGTGGGTGGTGGTACATCCGCGGTGATTATCCGCTCTTAGTAATGCTGGTGATATTTTTGAATATTTCAAAACTTTTGTAAGCGTTTTCTCCGTATTTTGAAACATCCTTTGTCTTTGAGCTTTACATAGAAATGGGCAGCACTCGTTGATAAGAGAGAAATTCATCACCTATGGTATCACAATGGTCTAAAAGTTCGGGCAGCAACTATATCTAACCTAATAGGGATTACTCCAGCGAATGCTGCAGTAATTCTTCCATCATGTCCACTATTATCCTTTGAATACTCGTTATAACCATCACCACAGGATCTTAATGGGGGTATAATAATGATCTGGGAGAAATTCTATGACGATATAATATCCGTCAAATTTGGCACAGATTCTTTTTTTTTCGGTATGCAGGTCAAGTTCGAAAATGGGCTGTATAGGTCCTTGTTTTGATACAACTTTGACTTTTTGGTCTTATAGACACCGCAATTTTTATCAGATTATCCTGAAATTGGAAATCTAGAGGTATTTTAGATCCAGAAAGAAACTTGCGGAATATGGTATAAATGGGTCCATGTTTTGGTATTGCTCCCCATTTGACGTCTAGATACCCCTGTTCAAATCTTTTTTTTTTTTAGATCCATAAATAGGTGGCGAATATGATGTTAACCGGTCCATGTTTTTTATAGCCTAGGCCCTACGTTCACAGTGTCTAAGCATGAATATATATTTTTAGGAAAAGCAATTTTCAATCTCGACGTCTCGATACCGCAATCTATACGTATCCAGAATATTCGTATTTCACGTGTTTCTTTTTGTTATCGTTTTTTTACTAAGCCTGTTGTAATAAGCATCCCAATATATTTCGTCCTTTTTACCCAGGAACCTATTTTAAAATCTCTGAACTCCCCTGTCGTCCAGTTATCCCTATCAATATGTATCAGAGGCTCAGGCCTACGAAACGAACGAAAAACTTTTAACGAATCACACAGACTCATGCGGATAAAAATGAAAAGGCTTGCCCTAGAGCACACTTATGAGCAGAAAATTCAAAGTTTTTATACAGAGTATTTGGATCTTCTTTGTCCCATATCGAAAGTCATTCCTCGTTTAGGAACTCATTAACCTTGACTAAAGTTTATCCAATCCCTGTTATATATTTGGTTCAGGATGAGTATCATGTGTTTTTCAAGAAACTTCCTTGGAATCAGAATTTTCACGATTGCTTTTTATATTTCGGCATTGGATAATCCTATTGTTGCAATCTGGCAACTTCCAGCTCTATCGTAAAGATATGAAGCTCCCTCCAGAACCAATGTTTATCAGTGACATGGTGAATTCAACCAAGGTCTTGGTTCACTCAAAAGACGAATTTGGTGAAATTCGTCCAAAATCAGTTGTTTTTTCGGAAACCATTGATGCTGTGCTCCAACCGATATTGCAAAATCGTCATGTGACCCATCGTGAGATTGAGACAACCCTAGGCATTAGTGGGACCACCATTCATTCGATATTCCATGAATATTTGAAATGCTCCAAAAATACGATGGCGGGGCTTCGAAATAGCAGTCGACTGTATGGGTGTTTCAAGATGAGCCAAATCCAATAAAAGTTTCTCGCACTTCCGAGCAAATGGTCGCCTGTTTTTTTTTTGGAAAATGTGGACATGTCGCAATCGTATCACTAGAACAGTTAATTCTGAGTGGTACACAACCATTTATTTGCCACTTGTCTTTCAAGTAATAAGGAAAACCAATCAAGGACGACGAATCAGCGAGCTCTCACTCATTGGCTTTTTTGAGCACTCAAAATATCGATTTGATGGGTCATCCGAGGTATATTCCTGAGTTGGCACCGAATTCCCGTACGTAAAAAAATAAAATGAAAGGTCAAGGTTCTTCGATACCTGAAGAAGTGGCAAAAGAGCTTCGACAATCGGTTTGAGCTTCGACAATCGTATCCAAAAGTGTATAAATCTTAATGGGGGAAAACAATGAAACTTCCTTCGACGATTACATTGAAAACAAATATATATGACCGTAAGTTCGGCCAGGCCGAATCTTATGTACCCTCCCCCATGAATTGCTTAGAAACTTGTACAAAAGACTGTAATCCACAATCGAATTACTTGAGTTACGGTAACACTTGCCGATGGCAAGGTATCTTAAAACTTCTTAACACCGTCTTCTCAATTGTAAGTTAGTCCATACGGGGTACATATTAAACAAAAAAGCCCGATTAAATACGTATATAATTCAGTTTGACAAAATGTTGAAAAAATTTTCTATAGAAATAAAATTTTGACAAAATTTTCTATAGAAATAAAATCTTGACAAAATTTTCTATAGTAATAAAATTTTGACAAAATTTTCTATAGAAATAAAATTTTGACAAAATCTTCTATAGAAATAAAATTTTGACAAAATTTTCTATAGTAATAAATTTTTGACAAAATTTTCTATAGTAATAAAATTTTGACAAAATTTGCTATAGAAATAAAATTTTGACAAAATTTTCTATAGAAATAAAATTTTGAAAAAATTTTCTATAAAAATAAAATTTTGACAAAATTTTCTAAACAAATAAAATTTTGACAAAATTTTCTATAGAAATAAAATCTTGACAAAATTTTGTATAGTAATAAAATTTTGACAAAATTTTCTATAGAAATAAAATTTTTACAAAATTTTATATAGAAATAAAATTTTTACAAAATTTTCTATAGAAATAAAATGTTGACAACATTTTCTATAGAAATAAAATTTTGACAAAATTTTCTATAGAAATAAAATCTTGACAAAATTTTCTATAGTAATAAAATTTTGACAAAATTTTCTGTAGAAATAAAATTTTGACAAAATCTTCTATAGAAATACAATTTTGACAAAATTTTCTATAGTAATAAATTTTTGACAAAATTTTCTATAGTAATAAAATTTTGACAAAATTTGCTATAGAAATAAAATTTTGACAAAATTTTCTATAGAAATAAAATTTTGAAAAAATTTTCTATAAAAATAAAATTTTGACAAAATTTTCTAAACAAATAAAATTTTGACAAAATTTTCTATAGAAATAAAATCTTGACAAAATTTTGTATAGTAATAAAATTTTGACAAAATCTTCTACAGAAATAAAATTTTGACAAAATTTTCTATAGAAATAAAATTTGTACAAAATTTTCTATAGAAATAAAATTTTAACAAAATTTTCTATAGAAATAAAATTTTTACAAAATTTTCTATAGAAATAAAATTTTGACAAAATTTTCTATAGAAATAAAATGTTGACAACATTTTCTATAGGAATAAAATTTTGACAAAATTTTCTATAGAAATAAAATCTTGACAAAATTTTCTATAGTAATAAAATTTTGACAAAATTTTCTATAGTAATAAAATTTTGACAAAATTTTCTATAGAAAAAAAAATTTTGTTAAATTATTTTTGGGTATCGGCTATATAAAACTATAGACCGATATGGACCAATTTTGGCATGGTTGATAGCGGCCATATACTAGCGCAATGTACCAAATTTCACCACGTAGCAAATTTCAACCGGATCGGATGAAATTTACTTCTCCTAGAGGCTCCAGAGTTCATATCTGGGGATCGGTTTATATGGGGGCTATATATAATTATGGACCGATTTGGATCAATTTTTGCATGGATGTTAGAGGCCAAATATAAACACCACGTATCGAATTTCAACCGGATCGGATGAAATATGTTGCTCCAAGTGGTTTCGGAGATCACATCTGGGGATCGGTTTATATGGGGGCTATATATAATTGTAGATCTATTTGGACCAATTTTAGTGTGAATATTAGAGACGATATACTAACACCAAGTACCAAATTTCAACAAGATCGGATGAAATTTGCTTCTCCTAGAGCCTCCGCAAGCCAAATCTGGGGGTCCGTTTATATTGGGGCTATACGTAAAAGTGGTCACATTGGCAATGCCATCCTACCTTGCATACATCAATAACAACATCTTGTGCCAAGTTTCAAGTCGATAGCTTGTTTTATTCGGAAGTTAGCGTGATTTCCACAGACGGACGGACGGCCATCGCTAGATCGACTCAGAATTTCACCACGACCCAGAATATATACACTTTATAGGGTGTTAGATCAATATTTTGATGTGTTACAAACGGAATGACAAAGTTAATATAGCCTCCATCCTATGGTGGAGGGTATAAAAAATTAAGCTTTCTTCGACGATTACATTGAAAATAAATGGTTCCAAAGATTTTATCTTTACACAAATGATTTTGGTATTGATTCCGAGCCAAAAAAGCGAGGAATTGAAGTAAGGGTAGATTTAAGACATAATTCTCTTTTAAATTTAAGTTTTGCGTACTTGAGTCTAGGAATCAAATTTCAATTAATTCGCTTTTTCAGTGTTTTTCCTTCATGTGCCATCAAAGTCTATGTTTTCCAAATTTGACATGACTACAAATAAAAGTTATATTATATTTGAAGTAAAAACGTTTTTAAAATAAAGTGTTAAAAAATCTTATATTTTTAAATGCTTTTGTAGCCCAGAAGTCAACAAATTTTTTCAGAAGCTTTTAAGCCAAGTTGACCTTAGTAAAACGCAATTTCCTTTCATGTTAGGATACCCAATTTCCAGTCAAATCACTTAACTATAAGGACAAAAATACTTCATGGAAAAGTTTATAAACTTTTGGACAAGGGGAAATGCGTCTTCTATGCTAAGCAAAATTAGCATTCGTATTTTAGGGACATGAAATCTTTGGCCTCACGAAAATATTTTTTTCAGTGTAGTATTTGTTCTTGTTCTTTAATACCGAAATATAAAAGACAACCCTCGTACTATTAATCATCATTTTACTTTATTTCATTATGTCACTGATTTTTATCCCCTTCTGGGTTCACAATTTTCTTTGGACCATGTTGTTGATAGACATCAAGGGACATCACGGTGATATACAACAATAAAACAAATAGCAAACTATGGTGCAATATCATCGCATTATGCATTGAGTTCAATCCCTGATACCAAGTTTCTGATTTATTCTCATTTAATTTTCACTATTTTCCTAAACACCACTGTAATTTCCTTTATATTCCAACTGCACAGGTTGACGTCATTTGATATTTAACACAGCAGGCGCACAATAATCAACTACAATAACAATTCATGCAGCGAGAGCATACTACCAACCAACAGCAACAACAACAAGAATGAGTGCCTATGTAGTCATAACAGCAACAAAAGTTCAAGGTTAAACTTTTGTGAAGGTGTTCTGCTTTGTGTTTTCTGCTGGCAGCAAAGTGCTTTTGACTTTTTTCTCTTTGACTTTTTTTTTGCTTTTCTTTTCTTCTCAAATTCAATTTAGTAAATTTTTCGGCTTTAAACAATTTATAGTATGAGAGAATACCCAAAGAAAAAAACAAAACAATGTAGAATAAGACCCTGTTTTTCAATTCACTAGTCAACGACATCAGTAATTCCTTTTTGCCAAAAAATCTCATTTTTGGCGAATGCTGTTTTCTCTTGTTAAATGCATTTTATGTTAATATCTTGCATTGCCTCTTTTTTCGATGACGTTATCTCCTATAAAGCATTTTGATTTACCTTCACTTTCCCATATTTGGTTTTATTATTCAGGGTTTTATTTATGCATTTTTTCAGCCTTCACTTGTATAAGAGTGTGTTTGAATGTGTGGTTTCCTGGTTAATGAAAACCCCAAAAAGGATAATTGTATATAGTATATGATCATAAAAAAACAATATGAACTTGTATTTTGATTCGTTAATGACATGTCAAATGTGATGATGTGCAACGTTTCAACAGAGAGAGAGAGAGCGAAAAAATACATGCGGCATGTAACCCAAAACAAAAGACTTAAGACATAAACTTGATTGCCAAGGCTTACTCGGCTGGTTATTGGATGAGTGAATTTTGTCTGGGAAATTATTGCATTGTGTATTTGGTACATTGTATTGTTTATAGTTTTTCCCATATATTATGAGGAAACATATTACTCTCAGGGAAGCTACAAAACACTAAAGTCACGAACTTAAAGGTCATATTGGGTCTCAAGGCAGACGGAAGCTGACAACAAAATTTTCCATTTTTGGTATAAACTGTGTACTCCAAATATTTTGTATTTAAACTGTTTTTTTATTTTTAGGTTAGCAATGCGCTATGATTATCATTAATACGATTCATCAAATATATAGGTTATTTAAAATTTATATAAAAATCGAGAGATTCATATATGGGCAAGGCCAGGAAATGTGAGATATAGCGGCGTGGATTTCGATATTCATTTTTCAAATAATTTCTGGTGTTGTTACCACACTGGACTGAATAGTCTCAGTGAGCCTGATACATCCGGCTGCCAACTAACCTAACAACTATTTGGATGTTGTCCCAGTATCAAGGTAATGGGCAATGGTCACTGTTGCCACTCGTGCCAAAAATTATCTACCAAAATTTGAAGAAAATTTTGGTACATACCAAATTAAACAAAAAACACTTTACAAATTTTTATAAAATTTTTATGGTTATTAGAAAAAAAAATGTTTTTCTCCATGAAACAAATGTTATATTATTTTTTGTCAAAATTATTTTTATTTTTTTTTTTCTTTTTTTGTCAAAATGTTATTTCTATAAAAAATTTTGTCAAAAATTTAGTTCTATAGAAAATTTTGTCAAATTTTTATTTCTATAGAAAATTTTGTCAAAATTTTATTTCTATAAAAAATTTTGTCAAAATTTTATTTCTATAGAAATTTTATCAAAATTTTATTTCTCTAGAAAATTTTGCCAAAATTTTATTTCTATAGAAAAATTTTGTCAAAATTTTATTTTTATAGAAAATTTTGTTACAATTTTATTTCTATAGAAAATTTTGCCAAAATTTTATTTCTATAGAAAATATTGTCAAAATTTTATTTCTATAAAATATTGTCAAAATTTTATTTCTATCGAAAATTTTGTCAAAATATTGTTTCTATGGAAAAATTCTTTTTAATTTTATTTCTATAGAAAATATTGTCAAAATTTCATTTCCATCGAAAATTTTGTCAAAATTTTATTTATATAGAATATTTTGTCAAAATTTGATTTCTATAGAAAAGTACCTCTTAGTTGGAAAGGAATATTGTGGGAATTCTACCGAAACATCAATCTTTCAAACAGTACAAAATCTACCATTTTTGGTAGAATTCTACCAATTGTGGCAACCGTGGCTATGGTACAAGAAACAACAATTTTCCCAATTTCTTACAAATTTTCCAAAAAAATTCAAAATTTTATTTCTATAGAAAATGTTGGCAACATTTTATTTCTATAGAAACTTTTGTTAAAATTTTAATTCTATAGAAAATTTTGTCAAAATTTTATTTCTATAGAACATAATTCAAAATTTTAATTCTATAGAACATTTTGTCAAAATTTTAATTCTATAGAAAATTTTGTCAAAATTTTATTTCTATAGAAAATTTTGTCAAAATTTTATTTCTATAGAAAATTTTGTCAAAATTTTATTTCTACAGAAAATGTTGTCAAAATTTTATTTCTATAGAAAATTTTGTAAAAATTTTAATTCTATAGAAAATTTTGTCAAAATATTGTTTCTATAGAAAATTTTGTCAAAATTTTATTTATATAGAAAATTTTGTTAAAATTTTATTTCTATAAAATTTGTCAAAATTTTACTTCTATAGAAAATTTTTATTTCTATAGAAAATTTGGTCAAAATTTTATTTCTATAGAAAATTTTGTCAAATTCTTATTTCTATAGAAAATTTTGTCACAATTTTATTTCTATAGAAAATTTTGTCAAAATTTTATTTCTATAGAAAATTTTGTCAAAATTTTATTTCTGTAGAAAATTTTGTCAAAATTTTATTTCTATAGAAATTTTGACAAAAATTTTCTATAGAAATAAAATTTTGACACAATTTTCTATAAAAATAAAATTTTAACACAATTTCCAATAGAAATAAAATTTTGACAAAATTTTTTATAGAAATAAACTTTTGACAAAATTTTCTACAGAAATAAAATTTTGACAAATTTTTCTTTAGAAATTAATTTTTGACAAAATTTTCTTTTTAAAAAAAATTTATTTCTATGGAAAATTAGTCAAAATTTTATTTCCATAGAAAATTACCTCTTAGTTGGAAAGGAATATTTTGGAATTTCTTCTATCAAACCCTTTTTCGGGAGGTTCAAGTGTAGTTCACGTTGGGTTGAGTGAATTACCCGAATTTATTCTGATAATTGGTTGATAGTTTTGCTGCAAGTAGAGGATGCTGATGAGGAATGTGGTAATTCCGAAACAGCTGTACATCCAACCATCTTGCAGTCTATAGGGCTTTGCCCAAATAAATTTGACAAGCATACTTTTCCTCTGTTGGTTAAGCTACACTTGTAGTTTAGTCAATGCATGGCTTTAAGCTGAGATCAAAAAACAAAAAAACAACAATAACGATTGAAGAGAAGCCAACAATAACAAACAAAACGCATTAAGAATTCTACCAATCTACCAAACAATACAAAATCTAACATTTTTGGTAGAATTCTAGCAATTGTGGCAACCGTGGCAATGGTTCGATAAACAAAAATGTTCATAATTTCTTACAAAATTTCCAAAAAACAAGCGAAACAACCATTTTGCAAACTTTTCGATATTTATTTATTTAAATTTTTTGCAAATATTTTAAAATATTGTCTTTTTGTAACTTCCAATTATCTTATATATCATCGTAGTGTTTTGATAATTTGTTGGCAAAATAATACGAAAGTTGTCCCACAACTTATTTAGATACCCAAAGAATGAACTGATTTTCAAACACTATAACCGCCGCTACAAACAAAACAAGCTAAATATGCATTAAAAGCCCATTAATATTAGACGACCACCAATTGAGTGAGGCATGGCGGGAATCTAAAATAAAACACAAGCGATGAAAAATTTGTAATTTAAAATACCTTTCAGCAAAGACCTTCCTCGATTTTTCATCGCCAAAAAAAAAAAAAAAAAAAAAAACAAATAACAAAATACAAGAATGCCAAAATAGTAGAGAGCTCCTAGGGGTAATTGGTAAGCTACTCCTTCAAAACAAAACCTACAAAAACATTTGTTTTTATTTTCGTCTAATATGCTAATTTTCCCTACAAAAAGCGTATTAAAAATGTTGAATTGTTTTGTTCATCACACTACATTGGCAATTAATATTAAAATTTAGAGCAGGTTTAATTGAAATTGATAAAGTATTGTGGTAGAGAAACAACGACAGAATGAATTAATAAAATAACGATTTTGTTAATTATTAATAAGAGTTCTAATAAATATCTAACGGATTATTCTAATTGGTAGCTAAGCAATTATATATTCTATAAGAAATGGTTGCCATAAAACCTAACAAAGAGGATTGAATTTTAACACTATTTAACATAAAATTGAAATTTGAAAAACATAAAATATACTAACACTAATTAATTAATATATAAAATATTTTTAAGATTTCACTTCTTGACAAATATTTCATGAAAATGAGATAACATACACTCAAAAAAAATTTCCTTGACCTGAGCCAAAGCTGTGATTTCTTTAAAATGAAACCATTTTTTCAAAGGCTGTTTAGCTTTAAATTTAGGCTCAAAAAAAAAAAAATAAATAAAATTACGATACAGTTTACATTTATCAAAATTGCATTCTCTTTTTGCGATATATAAACAAAATAGTTATTCACATCAAAAAATTAATAGTTGTTCACAAATTTTTTTTTTTTAATTTCGAACGAAAACTTTCAACCGAAGATCCTAAAAATGAGTCTTAGCTTATTTTTGAATCCTTTTAACTTTAATCCAAAGATAAATTTTAAGATTACTTCTTTAAATTAAAAATATAATGTTTAATTAAAAACTTGAGAGGTATACGAGTTTAATGGTGGGAAGAAAATTTCAAAAATATCGTGTCTTATAGGAATTTTGTACTTAATATTGTGTACACTACATACTCCCCAAATTAAGATGGTATCATATTTCATATTATAACAAGTATATATGGCCGTAAGTTCGGCCAGGCCGAATCTTATGTACCCTCAACCATTGGATTGCTTAGAAACTTGTACTAAACACTGTCATCCACAATCGAATTACTTGGGTTGCGGTAACATTTGCCGATTGCAAGGTATCTTAAAACTTCTTTACACTGTCTTCCCAATTGTAAGTTAGTCCATACGGGGTATATATTAAACAAAAAAAAAAACAATTAAATACGTATATAACTCAGTTTGACAAAATTTTCTATAGAAATAAAATTTTGACAAAATTTTCTATAGAAATAAAATTTTGACAAAATTTTCTATAGATATAAAATTTTGACAAAATTTTCCATAGTAATAAAATGTTGACAAAATTTTCTATAGAAATAAAATTTTGGAAAAATTTTCTATAGAAATAAAATTTTGACAAAATTTTCTATAGAAATAAAATTTCGAAAAATTTTCTATAGAAATAACATTTTGGAAAAATTTTGTATAGAAATAAAATCTTGACAAAATTTTGTATAGTAATAAAACTTTGACAAAATTTTCGACAGAAATAAAATTTTGGTAGATTATTTGTGGGGATCGGCTATATAAAACTATGGACCGATATGGACCAATTTTGGCATGGTTGTTAGCGGCCATATACTAGCGCAATGCACCAAATTTCACCACGAACCAAATTTCAACCGGATCGGATGAATTTTGCTACTCCAAGAGCTCCGGAGGTCAAATAGGGGACCGGTTTAAATGGGGCTTATATATAATTAAAACCGGTATGGACCAATTTTTGCATGGTTGTTAGATACCATATACTAACACCACCTCTTCCAAGGGGCTCCGGAGGTCAAATCTGGGGATAGGCTTATATGGGGGCCACATATAATTATGGACCGATATGGACCAATTCCTGCATGGTTGTTAGAGACCATATACTAACACCACGTACCAAATTTCAAACGGATCGGGTGAATTTTGCTCATGTACCAAATTTCACCACGAACCAAATTTCAAACGGATCGGATGAATTTTGCTCCTCCAAGAGCTTTGGAGGTCAAATCTGGGGATCGGTTTAAATGGGAGTTATATATAATTAAAACCGGTATGGACCAATTTTTGCATGGTTGTTAGAGACCATATACTAACACCACGTACCAAATTTCAACCGAATCGGATGAATTTTGCTTCTCCAAGGGGCTACAGAGTTCAAATCTGGGGATCGGTTTATATGGGAGCTATATATGATTATGGACCGATATGGACCAATTTTTGCATGGTTGTTAGAGGCCATATACCAACACCATGTACCAAATTTCAACCAAATCGGATGAATTTTGCTCCTCCAAGAGGCTACAGAGTTCAAATCTGGGGATCGGTTTATATGGGGGCTAAATATAATTATGGACCGATGTGGACCAATTTTTGCATGGTTGTGAGAGACCATATACTAACACTATGTACAAAATTTCAACCGGATCGGATGAAATATGCTTCTCTTAGAGGCTCCGCAAGCCAAATCTGGGGGTCCGTTTATATGGGGGCTATACGTAAAAGTGGACCGATATGGACCATTTGCAATACCATCCGACCTACATCCATAACAACTACTTGTGCCAAGTTTCAAGTCGATAGCTTGTTTTGTTCGAAAGTTAGCGTGATTTCAACAGACGGACGGACGGACGGACATGCTTAGATCGACTCAGAATTTCACCACGACCCAGAATATATATACTTTATGGGGTCTTAGAGCAATATTTCGATGTGTTACAAACGGAATGACAAAGTTAATATACCCCCATTTTATGGTGGTGGGTATAAAAAATGCTTTCGTAAATTATTTTTTATGTTTATTGCCAAATGTAATTTTCTTTTCGTAGTGGATTGAACTTTTTGTAGAGTTTTCTATAAATTCCACTTATTTATAAAAATTACATTACAAATGTCCTCAAAACTTTATATTAAAAAATGTATAAAAAAATTATTATAATTATATCTGACGTTAATACAAATCCCATATAAATTTTGGCTTATCTCTTGACTCGAAAATTATTTTCTTTTTCGTAATAAGGTTAATAACTGTCTACACTTGAATAAAGATACTAATTAGTATGTCATCGTAAATAAAGTTTGTATTTTAAAAGCCTGCATACATTAAACTACAAAGCAATATCAAAAGGCATATTAGAGGAGGTCGAAAAAAACTGTGCAAATGAAATAAGTAAATATTTAATAAGTCAAAATATTTAATGTGAATTCTCTAAAAGTTCCAACAAATAATCAATAAAACATGTCCTAAAATAAAAGTTATCTTCAACTGCTACCCCCTCTAATATATGCAATTTACTTCTTTGTACAATTATTACTTTTTATTTATTTTTCCGTTTATATTTTTAGTTTCTTAAGATTTTGCAATTTTTGTGAGGGTTTTTGTTTCTTGCACTAAACGTTCCCAGCATATTGAATTTCAAAAATCAAAAATTGGTACAAATTTTTCTCTTTCTGCTTTGTATATCCTCGCCCTGTGGTTGAGATTTTTAATGTTGTCACTGGTGGCTAAGGCAATACGTTTTACGACTTTTAGTGTTATCGGTTTCTTAAGGCTTTGACTTACCCACATTTAACTTAACTTTAAACAAATTAGAAGCTGTTCAAGTGTTAAATTAAAGAAGATTATGGACACATGCAGACAACCATGTCTTGCCTCAAGCCGGTAGCCTTTTGTGGATGAAATTAAAACTGACTTGAAGATAGAACGAAGGTAGAAGCATAAAACAAAATAAGCCAAAGGCAATCAAGTGTAGTAACTTGCTACTCTAACAGCATATGGGGAAAATTTTGCAAATTAGGATATTGGTAAAAAACCAAATCCATAAACTTCCGCTATATGGTTAATATCTGCAATTGTTTGTCAATTAGCATGTATTTGTTTGTGAGCAAAAAAAATCGTAATATTTTTTTGTATCATATATAAAAAAAAAACTGAACGAATAATACAACTTAACTTCAAAGTCAAGTACAAATCAAATGGTTAAATAATTATGAATTAGTCCATTGTTGTTGTTGTAGTACAGCGAAATCTTAACAACCAAACAATGGTTTATTCATATGTCAAATTTTTTTCTCAACTCTCCGTGACTACTTACATTGCAAGTATATTTCGTTCTATATATAACAAAAATCAAAAGACTTAAGCAATAAACTTTTAAGCTTTGCAACAAATAATTGATACTCGTTATACAGATATTAAAAAAAACTGGTTATAATTAAAACAACCACGAATCAAATTTTTGACAAACAATTGTACTGTGAATATTAAAGAGGTTATTGTCATCTTCAATTATTTCCCTAGTGTTAATACGGGCAAATATATTATATTTTTATTAATCAACTCATTGTCATGACTTAATATCTTGCTACGACGATGCAAAGTTTTATTGAGAAATTAGGTCTTAAAAAATGGGAGCTATATCTAAATCTGAACCGATTTCAATCAAATTTGGCACACATGACTATATTACTAATTGTACTCCTAGTGCAAAATTTCAACCAAAATGGGCCAAAACTCTGGCTTCTGGGGCCATAATAGTCCATATCGGGCGAAAAATATATATGGAAGCTATATCTAAATCTGAACCGATTTCAATCAAATTTGACACACATGACTATACTACCAATTGTACTCCTTGTCCAAAATTTCAAGCTAATCGGGATAAAACTCTGGCTTCTGGGTCCATATAAGTGCATATCGTGCATATCGAAAGATATATATGAGAGCTATATCTAAATCTGAATCGATTTCAACCAAATTTGGCACGCATAGCTACAATGTTAAATCTACTCCCTGTGCAAAATTTCAAACAAATTGGGCCAAAACTCTGGCTTTTCGGACCATATTAGTCCATATCGGCAGAAAGATATATATGGGAGCTATATCTAACTCTGAACCGATTTCAATCAAATTTTGCACACTTGACAATACTACTAATTGTTATGTTTGTACAAAATCTCAAGGAAATCAGTATAAAACTCTGGATGCTGGGTCCATATTAGTGCATATCGGGCGAAAGATATATATGGGAGCTATATCTAAATCTGAACCGATTTCAATCAAAATCAATAGGGTTCTATTCTGACCCAAATTAGGAACATATGCCAAATTTGAAGGCGATTGGACTTAAATTGCGACCTAGACTTTGATCACAAAAATGTGTTCACAGACAGACGGACATGGTTATATCGACTCAAGGACCCACCCTGAGCATTATTGCCAAAGACACCATGTGTCTATCTCGTCTCCTTCTGGGTGTTACAAACATATGCACTAACTTATAATACCCTGTGGCGCACTGTGGAACAATGAAAACAATTTCCTATTTAGTCAGAATTTCATATAGAAATTAAATTTTAATAAAAATTCCCATTTTCTATAGGAATAAATATAAATTTTGCTCACATTTCCTATAGCAATGAAATTTTGCAAAAATTTCCTATAGAAATTTAATTTTAGAAAATTTAAATTTTAATACAATTTCCTATAGAAATGAAATTGTGACAAAATTTCTTATAGAAATGAGATTTTGCAAAAAATTCCTATAGAAATGAAATTTTGAGAAAATTTCCTAGAGAAATGAAGTTTTGATAAAATTACCCTATAGAAATTAAATTTTGCTAAAATTCTTTACAAAAATGAAATTTTGATAAAATATTCTATAGAAATGAAATTTACACAAAATTTTGTATAAAAATTAAATTTCGACAAAATTTCCTATACAAATGATATTTTGACAATATCTCTTATTGAATGAAATTTGGACAAAATTTCCTATAAAAATGATATTTTGACAAAGTTTCCTATAAAAGTGAAATTTTGACAAAATTTCCTGTAACAATAAAATTTTAACAAAATTCCCTTTAGAAATGAAATTTTGACAAAATTTCCTATAGAAATGAACTTATGAAAACATTTCCTATAGAAATGAAATTTTATCAATATCACTTATTGAATGAAATTTGGACAAAATTTCCTATAAAATGAAATTTTAACAAAATTTCCTATAGAAATGAAATTTTAACAAAATTTCCTTTAGAAATTAATTTTTGCAAAAAAAAAATCCTACAGGACTATAATTTTGACAAAATTTCGTATAACCATAAAATTTTGGCAAAATTTCCTGTAGAAATGAAATTTGTATAAAATTTCCTATAAAATTTTTCAATAAAATTTTTCTACAATTCTCTATAGAAATGAAATTTTGACAAAATTTCCCAGACAAATTAAATTTTGCACGAAAATTTCTTATAAAACAGACACTTTTCAAAAATTTCCTACAGAAATTAAATTAAAAAAAAAAAATCTTATATGAAAATTTGCAAAAATGTTCCTATAGAATTGAAATTTTGCCAATATCTCTTATTGAATGAAATTTGGACAAAATTTCCTATAAAATGAAATTTTAACAAAATTTCCTACAGAAATGAAATTTTAACAAAATTTTCTATAGAAATGAAATTTTAACAAAATTTCCTTTAGAAATGACTTGTTGCAAAAAAAAATTCCTACAGGACTAAAATTTTGACAAAATTTCGTATAAAAATTTAATTTTGGCAAAATTTCCTGTAGAAATGAAATTTGTATAAAATTTCCTATAAAACTGAAATTTTGACACAATTTACTAGAGAAATGACCTTTTGAAATTACAATGAAATTTTTCTACAATTCTCTATAGAAATGAAATTTTGACTAAATTTCTCAGACAAATTAAATTTTGCACGAAAATTTCTTACAAAACATACGCTTTTCAAAAATTTCCTATAGAAATTAAATTTAAAAAAAATCTTATATGGAAATTTGCAAAAATGTTCCTATAGAAATGAAATTTTGTCAATATCTCTTATTGAATGGAATTTGGACAAACTTTCCTATAAAAAATAAATTTTCCTTTAGAAATGAATTTTTGCAAAAAACTTCTTACAGGAGTACAATTTTGACAAAGTTTCCTATAGAAATTAAATTTTGACAAAGTTTCCTATAGAAATGAAATTTTAACAAAACTTCCTATAGAAATGAAATTTTAACAAAATTTCCCTTGGAAATGAAATTTTGACAAAATTTCTTATAGAAATGAAATTTTGACAAAATTTCCTATAGAAATGAAATTTTGACAAAGTATTGAAATGAAAATTTAACAAAAAAGAAAATGAAATTTTAACAAAATTTCCCTTGGAAATGAATTTTTGCAAAGAATTTCCTACAAGAATAAATTTTTGACAAAGTTTCTTATCGAAATGAAATTTTGACAAAGTTTACTATAGAAATGAAATTTTGACAAAATTTCCTATAGAAATGAAATTTTGACAAAATTTCCTATAGAAATGAAATTTTAACAAAACTTTCCATAGAAATGAAATTTTTACAAAATTTCCCTAAGAAATGAATTTTTGCAAAGAACTTCCTACAAGAATAAAATATTGACAAAGTTTCTTATAGAAATGAAATTTTGACAAAATTTCCTACAGAAATGAAATTATGACAAAATTTCTTATAGAAATGAAATTTTGACAACATTTCATATAGAAATTAAATTGTGACAAAATTTGCCATAAAAATGAAATTTGTAAAAGTATCCTACAAAAATGAAATTGTGAAAAAATTTCCTATAGAAATGAAATTTTGACAAAATTTCCTATAGAAACGAAATTTTGACAAAATTTCCTATAAAAATGAAATTTTGATAAAATTTCATATAGAAATTAAATTGTGACAAAATTTGCCATAAAAATGAAATTTGTAAAAGTATCCTACAAAAATGAAATTGTGAAAAAATTTCCTATAGAAATGAAATTTTGACAAAATTTCCTATAGAAATGAAATTTTGACAAAATTTCCTATAGAAATGAAATTTTAACAAAATTTCCCTTAGAAGTGAATTTTTGCAAAGAACTTCCTACAAGAATAAAATATTGACAAAATTTCCTATAGAAATGAAATTTTGACAAAATTTCCTACAGAAATGAAATTATGACAAAATTTCTTATAGAAATGAAATTTTGACAACATTTCATATAGAAATTAAATTGTGAAAAAATTTGCCATAGAAATGAAATTTGGAAAAGTATCCTATAAAAATTAAATTGTGAAAAAATTTCCTACAAAAATGAAATATATGCACAATTTCCAATAGAAATACAATTTTGACAAAATTGCTAAAGAAATGAAATTTTGACAAAATTTCCTATAGAAATAAAATTTTTACAAAATTTCCTGTAGAAATGAAAATTTGCAAAAATTTTTCTATAGAAATGACAATTTCCTGTAGAAATGAAATTTCTTAAAATTTCCTATAGAAATTAAATTTTTACAAAATTTTTTATAGTAAATAAATTTTGCAAAAATTTTCTATAGAAATGAAATTTAGACAAAATTTCCTATATAAATGAAATTTAGACAAAATTTTCTATAGAAATGAAATTTTAACAAAATTTCCTATAGAAATGAAATTTTGACAAAATTTCCTATAGAAACTAAATTTTGAAAAAATTTCCTATAGAAATTAAATTTTAACAAAACTTCCTATAGAAATGAAATTTTAACAAAACTTCCTATAGAAATGAAATTTTAACAAAATTTCCCTTAGAAGTGAATGTTTGCAAAGAATTTCCTACAAGAATAAATTTTTGACAAAATTTCCTATCGAATTTAAAATTTGACAAAATTTCCTATAGAAACTAAATTTTGACAAAATTTCCTATAGAAACTAAATTTTGACAAAATTTCCTATAGAAACAAAATTTTAGCAAAATTTCCTATAAAAATTAAATTTTACAAAATTTCCTATAGAAATTAAATTTTGCCAATATCTCCTATAGAATTGAAATTTTGACAAAATTTCTTATAGAAATGAAATTTTGACAAAATTTCCTATAGAAATGAAATTTTGAAAAATTTTTGAAATGAAAATTTAACAAAAAAGAAAATGAAATTTTAACAGAATTTCCTTGGAAATGAATTTTTGCAAAGAATTTCCTACAAGAATAAATTTTTGACAAAGTTTCTTATCGAAATGAAATTTTGACAAAATTTCCTATAGAAATGAAATTTTGACAAAATTTCCTATAGAAATGAAATTTTGACAAAATTTCCTATAGAAATGAAATTTTGACAAAATTTCTTATAGAAATGAAATTTTAACAAAACTTTCCATAGAAATTAAATTTTAACAATTTTTCCCTTAGAAATGAATTTTTGAAAAGAATTTCCTACAAGAATAAAATTTGACAAAGTTTCTTATAGAAATGAAATTTTGACAAAATTTCAAATAGAATTGAAATTTTGAGAATGTTTCTTATAGAAATGAAATTTTGATAAAATTTCCTATAGAAATTAAATTTTGACAAAATTTCCCATAAAAATGAAATTTTGACAAAATTTCCTATAGAAATGAAATTTTGACAAAATTTCCTATAAAAATGAAATTTGGACAAAATTTTCTATAGAAATGAAATTTGGAAAAGTATTCTATAAAAATTAAATTGTGAAAAAATTTCCTATAAAAATGAAATATATGCAAAATTTCCAATAGAAATAAAAATTTTGACATATTTCCTAATGACATATTTCCAAATAAAATTTGTACAAAATTTCCTGTAGAAATGAAAACTTGCAAAAATTTTCTATAGAAATGAAATTTAGACAAAATTTCCTATAGAAATGAAATTTAGACAAAATTTCCTATAGAAATAAAATTTAGACAAAATTTTCTATAGAAATTATATTTTGACAAAATTTCCTATAGAAATTAAAATTTGACAGAATTTCCTATAGAAACTAAATTTTGACAAAATTTCCTATAGAAACAAAATTTTAGCAAAATTTCCTATAAAAATTAAATTTTACAAAATTTCCTATAGAAATGAAAATTTGACAAAATTTCCTGTAGAAATGAAATTTTAACAAAATTCCTATAGAAAAGAAATTTAGCCAAAATTTCCTATAGAAATGAATTTTGCCAAAATTCCGTTAGAAATAAAGTTTTGACAATATTTCCTATAGAAATGACATTGTGACAAAATTTCCTATAGGGAGTAAACATTGACGAAATTTCATATAAATATGAAATTTTGACAATATTTCCCATAGAAAAGAAATTTCTACAAAATGTCCTAGAAAAATTTAAATTTTTCTAAACTTTTCTATAGAAATGAAATTTTACAAAAATTTTCTATTGAAATGAGATTTGAAAAAATTATAGTAAATAAATTTTGACAATATTGGGAATAGAAAAGAAATTTTCCAAATAAATGTATTATTTTTTTTTTAAATTTTTCTTTCAATTAAATTTGAAATTGTTTTCAATTATAAAATCATATAACAGGAAAAAATCATAACTCGAATATTGTTGTTGGTCTTAAGGTGTAGCGAAAGGCACCTATATGCTTCTCAACCTCATAAAATAAAAACAGTTAATCTAAAACAAATTAACTCTAACATCTGTCGGCGTTCGTTATTTAAGTTTTTATCGCCATCATTCACACAAACAAATAGTCTCAACAAAAATTATTTATTAGCAGGAGATTTGTTTTCAATTGCAAGTAAAACTTATGTTTAACCTTCACATGTGTATTTATTAGTTTTACTAACGGTGTGAGTCTTATATGTTATAGTATATCTTAAAGCACATTTAAACCAGTGTTGTTGAACAACAACAAAATATTTTAAAAAGTGCAAATATATTATTTTTAAGTTATTTTTAATGTATCTTATATTGTACATACATATTTTGAAAAACAAACATCACCACGAAACAAAACGTAGATTTGTTTTTGAGATGTCTGGAGATGCGATTGAGATATTTTGTAGCATTTTTGGCGATTTTTTAGTGTTTTGTTGTTAGTGCATTTAAAAGGAGGGCGTGCTTTAACTGTCTGAGGCTGGTTATGGGTGAAATATTAAAACTAATGTTTACTATAATAAATTTCCAAACATTTATATATGTTTACGGGACAATTGGGTCAAAGACATATTAACGGTCCCACAATGAATGTTAAATATAAATAATAAAATATTTAACCTTTAGTATTTGTTGTCCATTTCTTATTAAAACACATTTACTTTTTAAAATTCAAACATATGTCCTAAAGTCTAGTGATCATTAATGTGTTTGTAAAGATAAACATAATTAATTGAAATAAGTTGAAATAATTAATTTTTTCTTGTCTCTTTAATTGAGGGGATTTTAGGTAAAAGCAAAGTCATCTTAGAAGTATATTTTCTGACTGCATATGATAACTACAATATGAAGATTCCATTCACCTCGGCATTATTAATGGTATTTCCAGTAATAATCAAATTCATTGTAATGCAAAAAGCATTTACCATTGAAAAACTAACAAAAAACAAACTGCACACAACATATTCAAAATCACTATCTGAAGTAATATGCAGTATATCTGATGCAACAAAGTAAAATGTAATATTTTTTTTTTTAATTTTATTTATTTCATTAAGCAAAAAAGGTCGAAGATAACATCAAATTTTAGAACCACCCAGCAAAAAAAGCGTCGCCAAAAAAGTAATGAAAATGTTCTTTTTGGATCCGGAAGTGGTGCAAAATTGACGCAGAAGCGATGAATTTAACATGGGCTTGTCATGGGACGGAAGTTCTCCATTTCAACAGCCGTTGCACTGAATTTGCATCACTTCTTTATGTGTGATCCGAATTCAATGTTTTGGATGTAAATTAAACAAATCTGTGATATTTTGTCAAATAAATAATTTTTATAATTTTTTACAATTTTTAATGCATTCTAACGATTGTCGAAAACGTTTGACCTCAAATATTTTCAAAAATTCAAAATTTTTTCAAGCTGGATTTAGCATTTTTGTCAACAAAGTTTAAATGATTTGTACCATTTTATGAATTCTTACTCTGTTTTTAACCTATTTGAAACAAAAAAAATTAAAATTATCCATTAAAAGTATGAAAAAACCAAGTTATAAAACATTGAATTAAAAGAACTTCCTGGGTAGTTAAAATAAATACCATCGTTGGGAGTGCATCTTCTGGAAGTGATTTTAAGGTTGTGCCTTTGGAAGAACTTCCAAATTTTTTTGCTGGGCAGGTTAGATTTGTTTGAATTGGCAAACTTTGGCACGAATTATGGCCATCAAACGGCGGACAAATTAACTCTACGTTGTTATGGCCTATTGCCGGTAAAGCGCCGTCTGGATGTGATCGATACTAGGTAATTTTTAGTACCACTTGAGCCAAATATTGTCTACCAAAATTTGGAGAAAATTCTAGCAAAAAACTACAAACAAAACAAAAACTTTTATTGCAAAATTTTATTTCTATAGAAAATTTTGTCAAAATTTTATTTCTATAGAAAATTTTATTTCTATAGAAAATTTTGTCAATATTTTATTTCTAAAGAAAATTTAGTGAAAATGTTTTTTCTATAGAAACATTTCTCAAAATTTTATTTCTATAGTAAATTTTGTCAAAATTTTATTTCTATAGAAAATTTTGTCAAAATTTTATTTCTATAGGAAATTTTGTCAAAATTTCATTTCTATAGAATTTTTTTTTTTTAATTTTATTTCTATAGAAAAATTTGTCAAAATTTTATTTCTATAAAAAATTTTGTCAAAATTTTATTTCTATAGAAAATTTTATCATAATTTTATTTCTAAAGAAAACTTAGTGAAAATGTTTTTTCAATAGAAAAATTTCTCAAAATTTTATTTCTATAGTAAATTTTGTTAAAATATTATTTCTATAGAAAATTTTGCCATAATTTTATTTCTAAAGGAAATTTTGTCAAAATTTCATTTCTATAGAAAGTTGTCAAAATTTTATTTCTATAGAAAAATTTGTCAAAATTTTATTTCTATAAAAAATTTTGTAAAAATTTTATTTCTATAAAAAATTTTGTCACAATTTAATTTCTATAGAAAATTTTGTCAATATTTTATTTCTAAAGAAAATTTAGTGAAAATGTTTTTTCTATAGAAAAATTTCGCAAAATTTTATTTCTATAGTAAATTTTGTCAAAATTTCATTTCTATAGAAAATTTTGTCAAAATTTTATTTCTATAGTAAATTTTGTCAAAATTTTATTTCTATAGTAAATTTTGTCAAAATTTTATTTCTATAGAAAATTTTGTCAAAATTTTATTTCTATAGAAAAATTTGTCAAAATTTTATTTCTATAGAAAATTTTGTCAAAATTGTATTTCTAAAGAATACTTAGTAAACATGTTTTTTCAATAAAAAAATTTCTCAAAATTTTATTTCTATAGTAAATTTTGTTAAAATTTTATTTCTATAGAAAATTTTGCCATAATTTTATTTCTAAAGGAAATTTTGTCAAAATTTCATTTCTATAGAAAATGCTGTCAAAATTTTATTTCTATTAAAAAAATTTGTCAAAATTTTATTTCTATAAAAAATTTTGTAAAAATTTTATTTCTATAGAAAATTTTGTCAAAATTTAATTTCTATAGAAAATTTAGTCAAAATGTTATTTCTAAAGAAAATTTAGTGAAAATGTTTTTTCTATAGAAAAATTTCTCAAAATTTTATTTCTATAGTAAATTTCGTCAAAATTTTATTTCTATAGAAAATTTTGTCAAAATTTTATTTCTATAGAAAATTTTTTCAAAATTTTATTTCTATAGAGAATATTGTCAAAATTTTATTTCTTTTGAAAATTTTCAAAAAATTTTATTTCTATAGAAAATTTTGTTAAAATTTTATTTCTATAGAAAATTTTCTCAATATTTTATTTCTATAGAAATTTTTGTCAAAATTTTTTTGGTATAGAAAATTTTGTCAAAATTTTATTTCTATAGAAAATTTTGTCACTATTTTATTTCTATCGAAGATTTTGTCAAAATTTTATTTCTATAGAAAATTTTATCAAAATTTTATTTCTATAGAAAATTTTACTTCTAAAGGGTGATTTGTTAAGAGCTTGATAACTTTTAAAAAAAAAAAACGCATAAAATTTGCAAAATCTCATCGGTTCTTTATTTGAAACGTTAGATTGGTCCATGACATTTACTTTTTGAAGATAATTTCATTTAAATGTTGACCGCGGCTGCGTCTTAGGTGGTCCATTCGGAAAGTCCAATTTTGGGCAACTTTTTCGAGCATTTCGGCCGGAATAGCCCGAATTTCTTCGGAAATGTTGTCTTCCAAAGCTGGAATAGTTGCTGGCTTATTTCTGTAGACTTTAGACTTGACGTAGCCCCACAAAAAATAGTCTAAAGGCGTCAAATCGCATGATCTTGGTGGCCAACTTACCGGTCCATTTCTTGAGATGAATTGTTCTCCGAAGTTTTCCCTCAAAATGGCCATAGAATCGCGAGCTGTGTGGCATGTAGCGCCATCTTGTTGAAACCACATGTCAACCAAGTTCAGTTCTTCCATTTTTGGCAACAAAAAGTTTGTTAGCATCGAACGATAGCGATCGCCATTCACCGTAACGTTGCGTCCAACAGCATCTTTGAAAAAATACGGTCCAATGATTCCACCAGCGTACAAACCACACCAAACAGTGCATTTTTCGGGATGCATGGGCAGTTCTTGAACGGCTTCTGGTTGCTCTTCACTCCAAATGCGGCAATTTTGCTTATTTACGTAGCCATTCAACCAGAAATGAGCCTCATCGCTGAACAAAATTTGTCGATAAAAAAGCGGATTTTCTGCCACTGATTTTGGTAATAAAATTCAATGATTTGCAAGCGTTGCTCGTTAGTAAGTCTATTCATGATGAAATGTCAAAGCATACTGAGCATCTTTCTCTTTGACACCATGTCTGAAATCCCACGTGATCTGTCAAATACTAATGCATGAAAATCCTAACCTCAAAAGAATCACCCTTTATAAGATATGTTGCCAAATTTTCAAATATTTCTATAGAAATGTGTTGGAACGTCAATGGCTTCAGTCCAAGTTAATTTTTTTCATTCAACAATTTCTGGAACTTTTCAAAAAAATATAATTACTTATTTTTGGTATATCGATGTGTGGAACAATTGGAATTTAAACGTTTCTAAAAGTAACCTACATTTTATTTCCTGGTGGCTTCATGTTTTTTTTTTTTTTTTGAGTGAAGGAAATGTAAAATCACTATCTTCCCCATAAGATTAAAATTTTCATTTTAGATCACAACAAACACCTCTAATACCCATAGAAATGAAGAGTATTGATTTTTCCAGGTCAATTTGAAATAACCCATAAGAAATATTAAAAATGTGTGAAATTTAAAGGAAGTAATAAAATTTAACCTAGTTTTATGTATCATCTTCCAGCTGTTCCATAAAGAAAGTTATAAAAGAGCAATGTAGAGGGAATTTGAAAAAAAACGAAGAAAATTAATATTGGCAATTTCTAAATATTTCCGTTGGACTTAACACTAGATTTAAACAGAAGTTGAATCGATAATACACTCAATAGAAGAATCATCCTCTTTTATTCTATTATCACAAAATTAAACTTCCATTTGCCAATATATAGCCAAATTAAACATCTTTATAATAAGGCAACACAAATTTCTAATAACAAAAAGAAGATAATGACTAAAGAATAATGATACTGAACGGAAACCATACCACTCCCACTTCTCTTCTTCACAAGAATTCATATAATTACAAGCATGCAAAACCAATTATCTTACGTTCTATTTATGAATGAATAAATAAATATTGGCAAAATCAATGAAACCAAAAATAATATTAGTTTTACTGAAAATTTTATGCTATGGCTCATTCACCATAGTGGTCGTCATTAACGCTCATCAATGATAGAAATTAAAAATTCTTTAGTGTGTTAATATAAAATATCTTATAGAGATATCTTTTGTATTTATCATAGTTTGAAAAAAAAACAATATTAATATTAATTTCTATATTTGTGCCACTTTGTTAGCTGGCCACAAATGAAAGAAAAGAACTATATCCCAAATATTCAATTGAGAAATAAATCATAGAGAAATATAAATTTCATATAAAAAATTAACATACTCTCAAAGTCTTCAAAATACATATCTGCCTACACTGAAAAGATATTTACGTGATATAAAATATTATGCAAACTAAATTTTAGGATGCACAATTTACACAACATTAAGGACAAATTTCTGTAAAATAATGAAATTTTAATAAAAACAAGTAAGGAAAGTCTAAAGTCGGGCGGGGCCGACTATATTATACCCTGCACCACTTTGTAAATCCACATTTTCGATACTGTATCAAATCCTTCAAATGTTTTGGGTGTTATATATAAAGGTTTTTGTCATTTAAATCTGACTCCATCTGAACAAAATTTATAATCTATAAACTTAAAATTAAAGTTGGCTAATGCCCTGGGATGGTACACTATGTTAGTAAAAAATATGGGAAACATTTTAATCTGAACCAATTTTGAGGCAACTTCGCAAAAGTGTATTTATGATTTATCGGTCGATAGATATGTATTAGAAATAAAGGCAAATTGTGGGTATTTTGGTCATTTTTGCCCAAATCGGAAAAGCATATATACGGAAGCTATAAAAATCTGAACCGATTTCAACCAAATTTGACGTACATACTTAGTATTTTAATTCTACTCCCTGTGCAAAATTTCACGTAAATCGGACTACAACTTTGAACTCTGTGGTCATATGACGGAAAATCGGGCGAAAAATATATATGGGAGTTAAATCTAAATCTGAACCTATTTCAATAAAATTTAGCACCCTTGACTACACTACTAATTGTACTCCTAGTGCAAAATTTCAACCAAATTGGGGTAAAACTCTGGATTCTGGGGCCATATAAGTCTATATCGGGCGAAAGATGTATATGAGAGCTATATCTCAATTTGAACCGATTTCAATCAAATTTGGCACACCTGACTATAGTACTTATTGTTCTTCTGGTGCAAAATTTCAAGCAAATTAGGGTAAAACTCTGGCTTGTGGGGCCATATAGGGCGAAAGATATATATGGGAGCTATATCTAAATCTGAACCGATTTGATTCAAATTTTGCACACTTGACTATACGACCAAGTGTTATGTTTGTGCAAAATTTCAAGCACATCAGAATAAAACTCTGGCTTCTGGGTCCATATAAGTGCATATCGGGCGAAAGATATATGTGGGAGCTATATCTAAATCTAAACCGATTTCTCCCAAAATCAATAGGGTTCTATTCTGACCCAAAACAGGAACTTGTGTCAAATGTGGATGCGATGGGACTTAAACTGCGACCTAGACTTTGATCACAAAAATGTGTTCACAGACGGACGGACATGGCTATATGGACTCAGGGACCCACCCTGAGCATTATTGCCAAAGACACCATGTGTCTATTTCGTCTCCTTCTGGGTGTTGCAAACATATGCACTAACTTATAATACCCTGTTCCACAGTGTTGCACAGGGTATAAAAAACAAAATGCCCTAGGCACAAAATCCCAAGGGATTGATATGGTTGCCAATTGAGTCAAAATAAATCTACCTTAATTTGGAGAAAATTCTACCAAAAAACTATCAAACAAAAATATCTTATATTGCAAAATTTTATTTCTATAGAAGATTTTGCCAACATTTTATTTCTATAGAAAATTTTGTCAAATTTTATTTCTATAGAAAATTTTGTCAAAATTTAATTTTTTTTTAAATTTATCAAATTTTATTTCTGTAGAAAATTTTATCAAATTTTATTTCTATAGACAATTCTATCAAATTTTATTTCCATAGAAAATTTTGTTAAAATTTTATTTCTATAGAAAATTTTGCCAAATTTTATTCCTATAAAAAATTTTGACAAATTTTATATCTATAGAAAATTCTGTCAACATTTTATTTCTATAGAAAATTTTGTCAAAATTTAATGTCTATAGAAAATTTTATCAAATTTTATTTTTATAGAAAATTTTGTCAAAATTTAATTAAATTAGAAAATTTTGTCAAAATTTTAATTTTTTAAAATTTTATCAAATTTTATTTCTATAGAAAAATTTATCAAAATTTTATTTCTATAGAAAATTTTATCAAAATTTTATTTCTATAGAAAATTTTGCCAAATTTTCTTCCTATAAAAAATTTTGACAAATTTTATATCTATAGAAAATTTTGTCAACATTTTATTTCTATAGAAAATTTTGTCAAAATTTAATTTTTTTTTTAAATTTATCAAATTTTATTTCTGTAGAAAATTTTATCAAATTTTATTTCTGTAGACAATTCTATCAAATTTTATTTCCATAGAAAATTTTGTCAAAATTTTATTTCTATAGAAAATTTTGCCAAATTTTATTCCTATAAAAAATTTTGACAAATTTTATATCTATAGAAAATTTTGTCAACATTTAATTTCTATAGAAAATTTTATCAAATTTTATTTTTATAGAAAATTTTGTCAAAATTTAATTAAATTAGAAAATTTTGTCAAAATTTTAATTTTTTAAAATTTTATCAAATTTTATTTCTATATAAAATCTTATCAAATTTTATTTCTATAGAACATTTTATCAAAATTTTATTTCTATAGAAAATTTTGCCAATTTTTTTTTTCTATAGAAAATTTTGTCATAATATTATTTTTATAGAAAATGTTATCAAAATTTTATTTCTATAGAAAATTTTGTCAAAAAGTTATTTCTACAATGAGCAGTACGGTAAAAAAAAGGCTATAAGGCCGACATTTTTGAAAATCGGGCGATACATATATATATGAATCTAAATCTGAAGCGATTTGAATGATATTTTTCAGGTTTGGTTGATACCACAGAAGGTTACCTTGTGCTAAATTTGACTAAGATCGATTAATAATTAAGGATTTAATGGCCAAATTTTTCAAAATCGGGCAATACATATATATGCGAGCTATACCTAAATCTGAACCGATTTCGATCAAATTTTGCACACTTAAACGATGGTGAATAAGATTACACTGTGCCAAATTTGATGAAGATCAGTTAGTGAAAAAAGCGCAATGTGAACCTTTTTGTCGAAATCGGGCGATACATATATATGGGAGTTATATCTAAATTTAATCCCATTTTTATACCCTCCACCATAGCATTGGGGTATATTAACTTTGTCATTCCGTTTGTAACACATCGAAATATTGCTCTAAGACCCCATAAAGTATATATATTCTGGGTCTTGGTGAAATTCTGAGTCGATCTAAGCATGTCCGTCCGTCCATCTGTTGAAATCACGCTAACTTCCGAACGAAACAAGCTATCGACTTGAAACTTGGCACAACTAGTTGCTATTGATGTAGGTCGGATGGTATTGCAACTGGGCCATATCGGTCCACTTTTACGTATAGCCCCCATATAAACGGACCCCCAAATTTGGCTTGCCGATCCTCTAAGAGAAGCAAATTTCATCCGATCAGGCTGAAATTTTGTACATGGTGTTAGTATATGGTCTCTGACAACCATGGTCCACATCGGTCCATAATTATATATAGCCCCCATATAAACCGATCCCCAGATTTGGCTTGCGGAGCCTAAAAGAGAAGCAAACTTCATCCAACCCGGCTAAAATTTGGTACATGGTGTTAGTATATGGTCTCTAATAACCATGCAAAAATTGGTTCACATCGGTCCATATTTATATATAACCCCCATATAAACCGATCACAAGATTTGACCTCCGGAACCTCTTGGAAGACCAAATATCTTCTGATTCAGTTGAAATTTGGTACATGGCCTTAATATATGGCCTCAAACACCAATGCAAAAATTGGTCGAAATCAGTCCATAATTATATATAGCCCCCATATAAACTGATCCCCAGAGTTGAACTCTGTATCCTCTTGGAGGAGCAAAATTCATCCGATCCGTTTGAAATTTGGTACGTGGTGTTTGTATATGGTCTCTAACAACCATGCAAAAATTGGTCCACATCGGTCCATAATTATATATAGTCCCCATATTAACCGATCCCCCGATTTGGCTTGCGGAGCCTCTAAGAGAAGCAAATTTCATCCTATGCGCCTGAAACTTGGTACATGGTGTTGGAATATGGTCTCTAGCCACTATGCAAAAATTGGTCCACATCGGTCAATAATTATATATAGCCCCCATATAAACCGATCCCCCGATTTGGCTTGCGGAGCCTCTAAGAGAAGCAAATTCCATCCGACCCGGCTAAAATTTGGTACATGGTGTTAGTATATGGTCTCTAATGACCATGCAAAAATTGGTCCACATCGGTCCATATTTATAATCCCCATATAAACCGATAACCAGATTTGACCTCCGGAACCTCTTGGAAGACCAAAATTCTTCTGATTCAGTTGAAATTTGGTACGTGGCGTTAATATATGGCCTCAAACACCAATGCAAAAATTGGTCGAAATCAGTCCATAATTATATATAGCCCCCATATAAACCCATCCCCAGATTTGACCTCCGGAACCTCTTGGAAGACCAAAATTCTTCTGATTCAGTTGAAATTTGGTACGTGGCGTTAATATATGGCCTCAAACACCAATGCAAAAATTGGTCGAAATCGGTACATAACTATATATATCCCCCATATAAACCGATCCCCAAATTTGAACTCCGGAGCCCATTGGAAGAGCAAAATTCATCCGATTCGGTTAAAATTTGGTACGTGATGTTAGTATATGGTCTCTAACAACCATGCAGGAATTGGTCCATATCGGTTTATAATTATATATAGCCCCCATATAAACTGATCCACAGATTTGACCTCCGGAGCAAAAATCATTCCATTCGGTTGGCTGTTAGCGGCCACTATATGGCCGCTAACAGCCATGCAACAATTGGTCCTTATCGGTCTATAGTTATATATAGCCGATCGCCAATCACTTCATATTGCCAAAACAAATCTACCAACATTTTATTTCTATACAAAGTTTTGTCAAAATTGTATTACTATAGAAAACTTTTCAAAATTTTATTTCTTTAGAAAACTTTGTCTAATTTTTATTTCTATAGAAAATTTTGTCAAAATTTTATTTCTATAGACAATTTTGTCAAAATTTTATTTCTATAGAAAATTTTGTCAAAATTTTATTTCTATAGAAAATTTTGCCAAAATTTTATTTCTATAGAAAATTTTGCCAAAATTTTATTTCTATAGAAAATTTTGTCAAAATTTTAATTCTATAGAGAATTTTGTCAAACTGAATTATATACGTATTTAATCGGATTTTTTTGTTTAATGTATACCCCGTATGGACCAGCTTACAATTTAGTATTAATTTTTAGAGAAATTAATTAGAAACAAAAACTACAATTACAATTTTTTTTATTTCTTTAATAAAAGTTTAGAGCTTTTCCTACACATTTGTAAATTTTCTATCTATATTTATGTAATAAAAAACAAATACAACTCAATTTCTATATAAATGCAAAAAAAAATGTAAATTTATTATTTAAACTCACCTTTTCCGTTTAGTTTGGTTATTTCCTTTTTTGCAATGACAATAATGTTATTTAAACAGTTGTTAAATGTAGTTTTTCTGGTCTGTTGACTTTATTCAATTACAATTGGATACTGGAGTGTTACAACTAAATTTATATTTTTTGCCACTTCGCAACAATTGATAACAATTTTATTGCATTTTTTATTCACTTTTATTCAAATTGGTTTTAGTTTGAATTTATAAAACACTAGTATTATTTGTATTTGTAGTTTTATTTTTTTAATTCATCAATTTTTATTTCTATTCCAAAACAATGTATTATTGCCCTTTTGCACTTTATTGGCTATTTTTTAATATTTAATTACATTTGCTTCTTACTCGGTAGCTTCGAAATATCTAATTTTCTTTTATGGTTTAGAAAATTTATTTAATTTTTATGTTTGTTTTTTTCTTTCAGGTTTTCAATTTTAATTTGTTATGATGGTTTAATGGTCACATTAGCTGCTTGGCTTTTTATATTAATGTGACTTTGAATGAGATTTTTTCACTTTGTTTATTTTTTATGTTTATTTCTTGTTGTCTATTATAATGAGAATATTTATTTGTTTTGTTTACGAAGTGAGTATATATTCCATTTGTTGACAAATTAAAATCTTTTCGTATTTGTTGTCGTTTAGATTATTTTTTTCGATTTTTTTTCTTTCACAAAATACAAAATTATAACGGCACTTTGTAAAATAAAAATTTTATTGATTTTATTAAATTTTTTGATCTTAGCAATTCAATATAATTTCAGTTATATAATTTTTCCAATTTTTATATTTTGGTAGTCCGACTTATTTTCACTTTTAAATTTTTTACAAACTTTTTTGGTAATTTCCGTTTTTCCGTTTATAAAACTCAATTTGTCCATAAATTTTATGTTTATATTTTCAGTGTATCCTTTCCCAGTTATCTAAAAATAGGAGAAAAATTATATATTTATAATTAAATATTATTATTTGACCTTTATGGACAAACAATATTAAGAAACTTGTTTCGTTATCAGGCTAACAAGTAGGAGAAACAAACAAAAGTATAAAAATACTGAGTAAGGTCTTTAATATAAAATCACAATCAATTATATTTAATTAATATAATTATTTCCCTATTTGAAGTAATATTTATATAATTTGTTAATGCTAAAACTCATAAGCATTAAAATTTGGGCTTGGTTGCGTATGAGTGTTACTAATTGGCATTATTAATTAATTAATATAAATTTTTAATAATCATACGCAATCCATTACCAATGACAAGTTTTTTTTCTACCATAGAATGAAACGAATACATATTTGCGACCACATATATTCTCAATCAGCATCATGTAGGGATTGAAATATTAATTAACACAATTTTTTTTCTAATTTAGGAAAAAATCTACATAATTATTAATACAAGCCTTACTATTGATGCTAAATCCTATGATGCATTAAATTTTGGCTTGGTTGCGTATGAGTGTTACTAATTGACATTACTAATTAAGTAATATCAATGTTTAATAATCATACGCAACCTATTACCATTATCAATGAACAAATTTTCTAGCAAAAGTCGACTTTTTAACATTTTTACAATCTGGAAAAGTTGGCGTTTTAGACTTTTTCTAAATGTGGAGAATCTTCTTTTCCGCTTAAACCGAATAATTCTACATATTCTTATTCACCAGAGAGATAGAGAGTGGAAAGGTATTTAATATAAAAGCACATTCAACTGTATTTCATTAATTAGTATAACTATTTTCCTAATTTAGATAACATCTATATAATTATTAATCCAGGCATTTGTTGATGTTAAAACTCACAAAGCATTCAATTTGAGCTTGGTATGAGCATTATAATTTCGCATTACTACCCAGCAAAAAACCCAGTTTTTTAATATTTTTAATGGGTAATTTTAACTATTTTTCTTTGAAGTAAGTTAAAAACAGAGTAAGAACTAATAAAATGGTACAAATTTTTGAAAATATTAGAGGTCAATTGTTTCAGACAAGTGTTATAATGCATTAAAAATCATAAAAACTTATAAAAAATATTTATTTGTCAAAATATCAATTTTTTTTTTTCAATTCACATCCAAAAACTGAATTCGGATCACCCCTTAAGAAATGATGCAAATTCAATGCAACGGCTGTTGAAATGCTGGACTTTCATCCTATGACAAGCCCATGTTAAATTCATCGCTTCTTCGCCAATTTGGCACCACTTCCGGATCCTAAAAGTACATTTTCACTATTTTTTTGCTGGGTAATTAAGTAATATCAATGTTTAACAAACGAAATATTTTTCTACCCCTAATGAGACGAATATATATATTTACAATCAGCCTGACATCGTGATCGTTCTCAAACTCAAAGTCGACTTTTCGGCGTTTCAATATCTTGAAAATTTGGAAAAGTCGAATTTTTTTGTTTTGCGACATTTTGGTAATTTGAAAAAGTTGTTTTCGACCCATTGAAAAATTGAAAAAGTTTATATTTCGACAATTCGATTTTTTTTTAAATTTTGAAAAACCGACTTTCCGTAATTTTCAGCTTTTTGAACTGCGGTTCCTTCTTAATATTGCATATATTCCCTTTTCAACCAATATCGACATTTTCGTTAAAAGTCATTTACCCGATTTGGATGAACATCAAAAAGGCAATAGGTCAACTTGAGTCTATATTAAAAACTAAAAGTCGATTTGAATCGATTTTCAAAAATATCAAAAGTTAAACTTAAAAATATAAAGATTTGACAAAAAGTCGATTAACCGATATGTCGATTTTCGACTTTTGTATCCCTAGTCCGAAATTAGAAAGATGTTGGACCGTTTCAAAGTCCGTCTAACTTTATATCTCAACATCCCTTTACACCGAAAAAAATATCACCAATATTTTTCGAAACTATAATTTGAATTGTATTTAAAAAAAATTTCAATTAAAAATTTAATTGATTTAACAAACAGATTTTTTTCAAAACAAAAATCAATCACCAAAGTTTTAATTTTTCAATTAATTTTCAAATTAGATCAATTAATTTTTTAATTGAATTTGGTGATTCAAACTATAATATGTGTGATTGAAGAAATTTGAATTAAAAATTAATCCGCCTAACAGGGGCTATGTCCTGAAATACATCTAACTTTTAAAATACAGACATCTACGATAAGAATGCAGTCATATACACGGAAAGCAGAGTTTTCTTCTCTGATGAACAAAATTGTAGACAAACAAAATTCTCTATTGACGATAAAAAATGTTTCTTTAAATAAAAATAAACTTAAAAATATCAGAGACAATCTTTGAGTGATATTTTTTATTTTATTATTTTGTTTTATTTATCATAAAATCGGTTTTATTTGCTCTTTAAAAAAAAAAAACATACAGTACAGGGGAATTTTGTTTGTCTAAAATTGTGTTCCGAAGGAAATTATTTTTGCTTTGGGTGTAGATGTTCAAGAACTCAAATCAGGAAACTTGTACTAAAGACTGTCATCCACAATCGAATTGCTTGCAGTTGCGGTAACACTTGCCGATGGCAAGGTATCTTAAAACTTTTTAACACCGTCTTCTCAATTGTAAGTTAGTCCATACGGGGGATATAATAAATAAAAAAGGCCGATTAAATACGTATATAATTCAGTTTGATAAAATTTTCTATAGCAATAAAATTTTGACAAAATTTTCTATAGCAATAAAATTTTGACAAAATTTTCTATAAAAATAAAATTTTGACAAAATTTTCTATAGCAATTAAATTTTGACAAAATTTTATATAGCAATAAAATTTTAACTAAATTTTCTGTAGAAATAAAATCTTGACAAAATTTTTTATAGTAATAAAATTTAGACAAAATTTTCTATAGAAATAAAATTTTGACAAAATTTTCTATAGAAATAAAATCTGGCAAAATTTTGTATAGTAATAACATTTTGACAAAAATTTTCTATAGAAATAAAATTTTGGTAGATTTTTTTTTGGGGATCGGCTATATATAACTATAGACCGATATGAACCAATGTTGGTATGGTTGTTAGCGGCCATATACTAGCGCATTGAACCAAATTTTACCACGTACCAACTTTCAACCGGATCGGATGAAGTTTGCTCCTCCAAGAGTTCAAATGTTAGGATCGGTTTAAATTGGGTTTATATATAATTAAGACCAGTATGGATCAATTTTTGCCTGGTTGTTGGAGACCATATACCAACACCACGTATCAAATTTTAACCGGATCTGGCGATTTTTGCTCTTCCAAGGGGCTCCGGAGGTCAAATCTGAGAATCAATTTATATGGGGCTATATATAATTAGGGACCGATATGGACCAATTCCTGCATGGTTGTTAGAGACCATATACTAACACCACGCACCAAATTTCAGCCGAATCGGATGAATTTTGGTCATCCATGAGGCTCCGGAGGTCAAATCTGGGGATCGGTTTATATGTAGGCTATATATAATTATGGATCGATGTGGACCAATTTTTGCATGGTTATTAGACGCCATACTAACACCACGCACCAAATTTCAGCCGAATCGGATGAATTTTGATCATCCATGAAGCTCTGGAGGTCAAATCTGAGCGTCGGTTTATATGGGGGCTATACGTAAAAGTGGACCGATATGGCCCATTTACAATACCATTCGACCCACATCAATAACAACTACTTGTGCCAAGTTTCAAGTCGAAATCTTGTTTCGTTCGGAAGTTAGCGTGATTTCCACATATAAGTAAAATAATTTCACACTCAAAAAAAGTTTACTTGGATTTTAACTTTCCCTTAAGGATTTTGGTATTGATTCCGAGCCAAAGATGCGGCTTCTTTGACGGACCTCCCTGGCCTTAAATCTAGGATAAATAAAATTTAAATAAGATACAAATTTCATTCATCGAATTTTTATCCTCGTTTTGCGATATATTAATAAAGGTATTTACGTACAAACAAATTCCAATTTAAAATCCAAATTATGACAGGTACTTCAAAGTAAAAACAGTTTTCTTAATGTTAAAAAAAAAAAAAAACTTTACACCAAAGAGCAAATACTTAAAATAAGTCTTAGCCTATATTTGAAGCGATTTAAAATGCAATATGTCAGTTGAGTTAAAGACGATTTCTTTAAATTAAAAATGTTTTTCTTTATTTTAAGGAACATTTGCCTTACTTCAAAGATCTACAACTTCAGAAAAGAGACGCAAAAATTCAAGATTTGTGTCCTAAATTTAATGAAAAAAATTTGGAAGCAAGGATTATAAACTTTCATTTATTTAAAATGTCATTATTTTAAAGAATTTTGTCCTTAACTTTGGGTAATTTTCGATTCCTAAAATTTAAGTTGCATAATTTTCCATATTAGGTCAATATTTTTTTCAGTGCATGTAAAATAAATTAAATGAACAAATTTCTTGGTTGAAAAATAAACGTAATTGACAACAATTGCAATTAAAAATTATTTGGCTTAACAAAATTTTTTCCCTTGGAAACTCTTCCATTATACAGTTTGAACACATGTGCTTTGATTATATTTCCCTACCCAAGTGTAGACTTTCGTCATCACCTGTTTGTAGGTTAATCCTGTGATTCATTTTATATAACTCTTAGCCAGATTTGGCAAACATATTGGGACTATGGATAGGTTATTATCGCCTTCTATGGCAAATGAATTTTGCTAATAAAAAATAATATTCACATCATTGAGTATAACTCGATATTAAATCTCGTAATAATCCAATGTTATAAATATGAGTAGGTTGCATTAGTAACGAAAAAAAAATAACTGGAGCATTGGCGCCTTATGTTATTGATGCAGAGGAGGTAATATAAGGCAGGTCAAATGAATAGTTTACATTTGCTATAATCATTAATCAAACATATATATCACAATTGGGTGTCCTATTTATTTAATTGAAAAATAAAAAAAAATGTGGAATAATCAGGCAATACTTTGCCCCCTTTTTTGATTTTTGAATCTAATCAAAAATATTCCCCCGTTATCATACACTCTCCACCATAGGATGGGGGTATATTAACTTTGTCATTCCGTTTGTAACACATGGAAATATTGCTCTAAGGCCGCATAAAGTATATATATATACTGGGTCGTGGTGAAATTCTGAGTCGATCTAAGCATGTCCGTCCGTGCGTTCATCCGTCCGTCTGTTGAAAGCACGCTAACTTCGGCATGAAACAAGCTATTGACTTGAAACTTGGCACCAGTAGTTGTTATTGATGTAGATTGGATGGTACTGCAAATGGGCCATATCGGTTCACGTTTACGTTTAGCCCCTATAAAAACGGATCCCCCGATTTGACTTGCGAAACCTCAAAGAGAAGCAAATTTCATCTGATCCGGCTGAAATTTGGTACATGGTGTTAGTATATGGTCTCTAAAAATCATGCAAAAATTGGTCCATATCGGTTCATAATTATATATAGTCCCCATATAAACCGATCGCCAGATTTGGCTTGCGGATCCTCAAAGAGAAGCAAATTTCATCCGATCCGGCCATATCGGTTCACGTTTACGTATAGCCCCTATAAGAACGGATCCCCCGATTTGACTTGCGGAACCTCAAAGAGAAGCAAATTTCATCTGATCCGGCTGAAATTTGGTACATGATGTTGGTATATGGTCTCTAATAACCACGCCAAAATTGGTCCATATCGGTGACCTCCGGAGCCTCTTGGAGGAGAAAAATTCATCGGATCCGGTTGAAATTCGTACCTCGTGTTAGTATGTGGTCTCTAACAACCATGCAAAAATTTGTCAATATCGGTTCATAATTATATATAGCCTCTTGGAGGAGCAAAATTCATCCGATCCGGTTGAAATTTGGTACATTTCGCTAGTGTATGGACGATAACAACCATGCCAAAATTGGTCCGTATCGATCCATATTATATATAGCCCACAAATAAACCGATTCCCAATTACAGAAAACTCACGATTGCCACTCGAGCAAAAAATAATCTACCAAAATTTTATTGTCATAGAAAATTTTGCAAAATTTTATATTTCTATAGAAAATTTTGTCAAAATTTTATTTCTATAGAAAATTTTGTCAACATCTTATATCTTTAGGAAATTTTGTTAAAAATATAATTTCTATACAAAATTTTGTCAAAGAGTTATTTCTATAGAAAATTTTGTCAAAATTTTATGTCTTTAGGAAATTTTGTCAACATCTTATATCTTTAGGAAATTTTGTCAAAATATAATTTCTATATAAAATTTTGTCAAAAATTTATTTCTATAGAAAAATTGGTCAAACTTTTATTTCTATAGAAAATTTTGTCAACATTTTATGTCTTTAGGAAATTTTGTCAAAATATAATTACTATACAAAATTTTGTCAAAAATGTATTTCTATAGAAAATTATGTCAAAATTTTATATCTATAGAAAATTTTGTTAAAATTTTATTTCTATAGAAAATTTTGTCAACATCTTATATCTTTAGGAAATTTTGTAAAAATATAATTTCTATACAAAATTTTGTCAAAAATTTATTTCTATAGAAAAATTGGTCAAACTTTTATTTCTATAGAAAATTTTGTCAACATTTTATGCCTTTAGGAAATTTTATCAAAATATAATTTCTATACAAAATTTTGTCAAAATATAATTTCTATAGAAAATTTTGTCAAAATTTTATTTCTATAGAAAATTTTGTCCGAATTTTATTTCTGTAGAAAATTTTATCAAAATGTTATATAAATAGTTGGAGAGGAATATTTTGCAAAATCTTCCAAAACATCAAGAATTCTACCAATCAGACTACCAAACAGTAAAAAATCTGCCAATTTTGGTAGACTCGTGTTCATAATTGTGTATAGCCCCCATATAAATCGACCCCCTTATTTCAGTTCTGGCTCTATAATTACCGCATAAAAGTTCATATCGGTTCGTAATTATTTTTTCCCTATATATACCAGTCAAGAACTGAATATATACGTATTTAATCGACCTTTCTTTTGTCTACTATATATCCCGTATGAACTAACTTACAATTTAGAAGATGATGTTAAAAAGTTTTAAGATGCCTTGCCATCGGCCGCAACCCAAGTAATTTAATTGTGGATGACCGTCTTTAGTAGAAGTTTCTACGCAATCCATGGTGGAAGGTACATAAGATTTGGCCTGGCTGAACTTACAATTTGCTAGAAATTGGGAAGCGTCAGTCATTAAGGGTATTTTTGAGGCAAAAAAATTTTTTCGTATGGTGATTCTATTAATTGATCCAATTAGTTTTTAATTTCCAATTAAAAAATTAGGCTATAAAATTAATTTTTGTGATTCATGTTTGTTTTGATTAAAAAAAATTTATTGAATCATTTACATTTTTAATTAAATATTATTTACAAATCAATTAAAATTTTAATTGCGAATATACTGGTGTTTTTTTTCACCACGAAATTAATACAATTAAATTTTGATTTTGTATCAATCAGCAAGTCAATTAAAAAACTTAATTGATACAATTAATTTTTGTGGTTGATTTCGTTTTTATCAAAAAATTAATTGTGTCAATTAGAAATTTAATTGGCAAAATTTGGTGATATTTATTTCTTTGAAATGTCGAAATTTCAACTAGATCGCTGCCTGTAAAGGCGTGGGCTGAAGATTTGATTTCTGATTTTTCCAAAAATCAAATGGAGTCAAAAATTAATTAAAATTAAATTAAATTAATTTAGAAGATGGTCAATATCTGGCAAGTTTTCAAAGCCCAGAATCAATTATGTTTAATTGAGATTTCTTCAATGGCGAAAAGATTTATTCAATTCAATTTCAATTTTAATTGATTCCATTAATTTTTGTGATTAGTTTTCATTTGGATTAAAAAAAAAATAATTAAATGCAATTTAATATTTTTTTTATTCAATTAAGATTTCAATTGAAAAAATCTTGAAGTGAAAGCAGAAACAGTGAAACCTTTCTGAAGGAGATACCCACGACTTATTAGAGGTTTCACTGTATAGTAATATATTTTAATGTAACACTATAGCAAACTGTCCACTTTAGAGATATGTCCGCTTTTCAGAGTGTTCAAGTTTGAGAGGTTTCACTGTATATTGGATAATATTTTGATATAGACCCTACTTACAACGACTTTCAGTATTATTTCTTGAGTAAAAATAATGAGCAATTTTAATTGAACTACAGCTCTTAGTTAGATTTTCCAGAGCAAATTCAAATCCATGAGAAGGAGAGTATATGAGCTGCGACCTGATGCAATTTAGGATGCCTTTACTTGCTAATATTTCGTTTCTTTCGCAAAAAAAAATATTTTAAAATAAATCTACTTCTTCCAACTTCTTCGTTTCTTTCAAAAAAAATATCTTAAAATAATTCTAATTTTTTTTTACTTCTTCCAAATATTTTTTATAGTGTATTATTAGTTTTTTTGCACACAAAACTATTTCGAAATTTCTTTCCTTTTCTAACATACACTTGAACAAAAATTTGTGTTGTAAACAAACAAATATTGTTTATTTTTTTTTTCGTTTGTTTATTATTCCGTTTTTTTGTATTTCTTTTCTTAATATTTTTGTTTTGTCTTTCGTTGGGTGGTTTAGGGAGGGGTTGTTGTTGTTGCTGTTTTCGTTTGTTTGTTTTTGCTATTTGAATATAACGTTTACTAACAGTTCTTCTTTTTCGTCTTCTCGCCTACTTCATTGTCGTCGTCGTCGTCAACAACACATCGACTTTTTAACAAGCGCGCGCACAAGTTAATCCGAACACGTCTAAATTGAGACTGTTTACGCTCACAGATGAGGCTCTAAGCCGTCTATAGTAGTTGTTGCTGTTTGCATCAACAACAACTACTACAACAACCAGCAACAAACAGCATTAACGACTTCGATCGCCATCACCACCGCCACCACCATCACCTTTCTTTCGCCGCTTTTTTTCGGTCTTTCAATTCAATCGGCCCACCACAATCAGAGGCTCCAAGTACTACATATTCAAAATTCACCACCTCTGCGACTTAAGAAGTCAATTTTTTGTTTCAAGATTTTCAAGTGGGAGCTCTTCAAACGTTATTAATAAAATGGACAAGAAAAAGTTAGCACGACAGCCAAACTAACAATATCATTATCGATGATCATAATGATCATTACTCTCAATATCATTATACTTATGAGAATTTGTTGGCAAAAATTTTTACAGTACCTTAGCAGTTTGGAAAATTCACCACTCTCTTTAGCCGGTCATTATACAAAGCAAAAAAAAACGAATCAAGTTGCAGTTGCTGCTGTCTGCTGTTGTTGGTCCATTTCTGTCATAGACTTAAGAAGAAAATTTGAGAATGAATTTTTCATTATTGCTTTACATTACAACACCAAAAACCACAAGAGTTGAAAATAACGTCAGCAAATGTAATAGCAGAGCCATCAGCAGCATTTGTTGTTGCTGTTGCTGCTGCTGCTGCCACCAAGCACCATCCACACGTTCCCCATACATATAATATCAATGATTTGATCTTTTGAAGTTACTGCAACAGCAAGCGACAACACAACGCCAACAACAAAAGACACTCGGCAACAATAACGTCAGAAAAGCGTAAACAGGCGAAACCTGATCGCCCAAACATTCTTGAAATTGTTTTATCGAAATGTTCTACAATGCGAGGAGATGGCCAAAGAGTTTTGCAATGCAAAATCGGTAAAAGACCATGAAAGTTTATGAAAAATTTTCTGGGGAAATTTATATGTACATTTTCTTTGAGAATAAAAAATTGTATTCTCTAGAATAAAATTTTAATCACGATTTGATCAAAATTTATTTCTTTAAAAAAATGTTGTAAAAATTTTATTTCTATAGAAAATTTTTTAAAAATTTTATTTCTTTCGAAAATTTGGTCAATATTCTATTTCTATTGAAAATGTTGTCAATATTTTATTTCTTTAGAAAATTTCGTCAAAATTTTATTTCTATAGAAAATTTTGTCAAAATTTAATTACAAAAGAAAATGTTGTCAAAATATTATTTCTATAGAAAAAATTTGCCAAAATTTTATTTCTATAGAAAATTTTGTCAAAATTTTATTACTATAGAAAATTTTGTCAAAATTTTATTTTAATAGAAACTTCTGTCAAAATATTAGTTCCATAGAACATTTTGTTAATATTTTATTTCTATAAAAAATGTTCCAAAAATTTAAGTTCGATAGAACATCTTATTAAAATTTTATTTCTATAGAAAATTTTATCAAAATTTTATTTCTTTAGAAAATTTTCATCAAAATTTTATTTCTATAAAAAATCTTGTCAAAATTTTATTTCTATAGAAAATTTTATCAAAATTTTATTTCTATGGAAAATTTTGTCAAAATTTTATTTCCATCGAAAACTTTGTCAACATTTTATTTCTATAGAAAATTTTGTCAAAATTTTATTTCTATAGAAAAATTTGCACAATTTTATTTCTATAGAAAATTCTGTCAAAATTTTATTTCTCTAGCAAATTTTGTCAAAATTTTATTTCTATAGAAAATTTTGTCAATATTTTATTTCTTTAGAAAATTTTGTCAAAATTTTACGTCTATAGTAAATTTTGTCAGAATTTTATTTCTATAGTAAATTTTATCAAAATTTTACTTCTATAGAATATTTTGTCAAAATTTTATTTCTATAGAAATTTTTAAAATTTTATATCTATAGAAAATTTTGTCAAAATTTTATTTCTATAGAAAATTTTGTCAACAGTTTATTTCTATAGAAAATTTTGTCAAAATTTTATTTTTATAGAAAACCAACAATAAAAAAACCAAAATTTTATTTCTATAGAAAATTTTGACAACATTTTATTTTGATAGAAAATTTTATCAAAATTTTATTTCTATAGAAAATTTTGTCAAAATTTTATTTCTATAGAAAATTTCGTCAAAATTTTATTTCTGTAAAAAATCTTGTCAAAATTGTATTCCTATAGAAAACTTTATCACAATTGTATTCCTATAGAAAATTTTATCACAATTTTATTTCTATGGGAAATTTTGTCAAAATTTTATTTCTATAGAAAATCTTGTCAAAATTTTATTCCTGTAGAAAATTTTGTCAAATTTTTTTTTTCTATAGAAAATTTGTCAAAATTTTATTTCTATAGAAAAATTTGTCAAAGATTTATTTCTATAGAAAAATTTGTCAACGTTAGACTTCTATAGCAAATTTGGTTAAAATTTTATCTCTATAGAAAATTTTGGCAAAATTTTATTTCTATAGAAAATCTTGTCAAAATTTTATTTTTATAGAAAATTTTGTCAAAATTTTATTTCTATAGAAAATTTTGTCAAAATTTTATTTCTATAGTAAATTTTACCAAAATTTTATTTCTCCAGAAAATTTTATCAAAAGTTTATTTCTTTAGAAAATTTCGTTAAAAATTTTATTTTTATAGAAAATTTTGTCAAAATTTTATTTCCATAGAATATTTTGTCAAAATTGTATTTCTATAGAAATTTCGTCAAAATTTTATTTCTGTAAAAAATCACGTCAACATTTTATTCTTATAGAAAATTTGATCGCAATTTAATTTCTATAGAAATTGTTATCACAATTTTATTTCTATGGAAAGTTTTATCACAATTTTATTTCTATAGAAGATTTTGTCAAAATTGCATTTCTATAGAAAATTTTGTCAAAATTTTACTTCTAACGAAAATTTTGTCCAAATTTTACTTCTATAGAATGTTTTGTCAAAATTTTATTTCTATAGAAAATTTTGTCAAAATTTTATTTCTATAGTAAATTTTACCAAAATTTTATTTCTCCAGAAAACTTTATCAAAAGTTTTTTTCTTTAGGAAATTTCGTAAAAATTTTATTTTTATAGAAAATTTTTTCAAAATTTTAGTTCTATAGAAAATGTCGTCAAAATTTTATTTCTGTAAAAAATCTAGTCAAAATTTTATTCCTATAGAAAATTTGATCGCAATTTAATTTCTATAGAAAATGTTATTACAGTTTTATTTCTATAGAAAATTTTGTCAAAATTGTATTCCTATAGAAAATTTTGTCAAAATTTTATTTCTGTCAAAGATTTGGTCAAAATTTTATTTCTCTAGAAAATTTTGTCAAAATTTTATTTCTATAGAAAATTTTGTCAAAAGTTTAGTTCCATAGAACATTTTGTTAAAATTTTATTTCTATAGAAAATTTTGTCAAAATTTTATTTCTATAGAAAATTTCGTCAAAATTTTATTTCTGTAAAAAATCTTGTCAAAATTTTATTCCTATAGAAAATTTTGTCAAAATTTTGTTTCTATAGAAAATTTTGTCAAAATTTTATTTCTATAGTAAATTTTATCAAAATTTTATTTCTCCAGTAAACTTTATCAAAAGTTTATTTCTTTAGAAAATTTCGTTAAAAATTTTATTTTTATAAAAAATTTTGTCAAAATTTTATTTTTATAGAAAATTTTGTCAAAATTTGATTTCTATAGAAATTTCGTCAAAATTTTATTTCTGTAAAAAATCACGTCAAAATTTTATTCCTATAGAAAATTTTATCACAATTTTATTTCTATGGAAAGTTTTATCACAATTTTATTTCTATAGAAGATTTTGTCAAAATTGCTTTTCTATAGAAAATTTTGTCAAAATTTTACTTCTAAAGAAATTTTTGTCCAAATTTTACTTCTATAGAATGTTTTGTCAAAATTTTATCTCTATAGAAAATTTTGTCAAAATTTTATTTCCATAGAAAATCTTGTCAAAATTTTATTCCTGTAGAAAATTTTGTCAAAATTTTATTTCTATAGAAAACTCTGTCAAAATTTTATTTCTATAGTAAATTTTACCAAAATTTTATTTCTCCAGAAAATTTTATCAAAAGTTTATTTCTTTAGAAAATTTTGTTAAAACTTTTATTTTTATAGAAAATTTTGTCAAAATTTTATTTTTATAGAAAATTTTGTCAAAATTTGATTTCTATAGAAATTTCGTCAAAATTTTATTTCTGTAAGAAATCAGGTCAAAATTTTATTCCTATAGAAAATTTTATCACAATTTTATTTCTATGGAAAGTTTTATCACAATTTTTTTAAAATTTTATTTCTGTCAAAGATTTGGTCAAAATTTTATTTCTCTAGAAAATTTTGTCAAAATTTTACTTCTATAGAAAATGTTGTCAAAATTTTAGTTCCATAGAACATTTTGTTAAAATTTTATTTCCATAGAAAATTTTGTCAAAATTTTATTTCTATAGAAAATTTCGTCAAAATTTTATTTCTGTAAAAAATCTTGTCAAAATTTTATTTCTATAGAATTTTTTGTTAAAATTTTATTTCTATGGAAAATTTTGTTTCTATAGAAAATTTTGTCAAAATTTTGTTTCTATAGAAAATTTTGACAAAATTTTATTTCTATAGAAAATCTTGTCAAAATTTTATTCCTGTAGAAAATTTTGTCAAAATTTGATTTCTATAGAAGATTTTGTCAAAATTGCATTTCTATAGAAAATTTTGTCAAAATTTTACTTCTAAAGAAAATTTTGTCCAAATTTTACTTCTATTGAATGTTTTGTCAAAATTTTATTTCTATAGAAAATTTTGTCAAAAATTTATTTCTATAGAAAATTTTGTGAAATTTTTATTTCTATAGAAAGTGGTGTCCATTATCTATAGCACCTTATAGACATATTTTCATGCTATTTAACTAAATTTATAATCTCCTGACCATAATACAGGAAACTCCAGCCACTACATAACTTCCATTCAGACCTCACGCACACAATCAAGAGACAAACGACATAGTAAATTGGTTGCAATATGAATATAAACTTGAAGACATTTGAAATAAATCTTATCTCACTCTTTTCACCTCATTTTCTAAGCCCAGGAGACAAACGACAACAGCAGCTACACAAAGCAAAGCAAAGCAGATCGAACAAAACCAACATGATCTAAATCCAGTCATGGCTATTCAGTCCATATATTCAATGATCAATCGCCTGCATGCTTTTTATTTTACCTCTCAATGTTCTTTGGACTGGTTGTTTGGCTTATTCCCGAAATTGTATTTAAATTTCAAATTATGAACTCCACATTTGGACAGTGGGTTTTTGGCAGCAGCAGCGTCCGCAGCAACACCATCTACACCCACCTAATTCCAATTTTCATAATGATTTGTTGGTTATTTTTTGGTTTTTCATATATCTCGTTTCATACGAGTGAATTAAAGGCAAACAAAAAAGCTTTTTTTCTATTTGTTTGTATTGTCATATGGTGGTTTTTCTTGAGTTTTGTTTTAACAACGCTTTGTTGATGCTAAAACAGGTGTTCACTTAAGCTTTTCACCTCAGGTGGAGGACTCACCTCCACCTACAACAAGTGTTTGCTGAGCTGAGCTTTCGTAATTCATAAGATTCACACAAGAAATCCATGAAAACAAACAAAATGCAATGTGAATGAGTGCAGTAACGTTGACAAAGTTTATTTGTGGGTGGATAACTACACGTTGTCTTCCATATATCGATGAGGTTTTGCATGTCGTGGTGAGAAATTTGCAATTTGCAAGGGCTAGAACTTTTAGACAGAGAAGGAATACCATCACCTCAAATATGTTTTAAGAGCATAATGAACATGGACCCTCTTGTCGTAAAAATATTGTTTTCTCTCCATATATTAATTTCAACTTAATGATTTTCAACTTTTCGATTTTTGTTTTTTTTTTTTTTTTATATCCACCACCATAGAATGGTGATGGGGGTATAAGTTTGTCATTCCGAAATATAGATTTCGGACTACATAAAGTATGTATATATTCTTAATCAAGCAGAAATTCTAAAACGATATAACGATGTCCGTCTGTCTGTTGTAATCGCTCTACAGTCTTCAATAATGAAGATGTAATGCTGAAATTTTGCACAAACTCGTCTTTTGACTGCAGGCAATGCTCAAAGATGGACCATATCGTCCAGATTTTGATATAGGCCCCATACAAATCTACCCCCCGATTTGGGGTCTTTAGCATCTGCAGCCAGACAAAGAATATGACGGCCCAATACATATTTCAAGAGCAAAATGCTCTTTTGGATGACGAACATGCAACATGTTTGTCGCAGCCATGTTATTTTCTAGAAAATTATGTATCTAATTTCGGCAACCCGAGAAAACAACAGTTTTGCGACAAAAATATTTCACGTTCACCATACAAAAATAACATTTTGCTCTTGAAACACGTTTGAGGTGAACATATTCCTTCTCTGCGTGTAGAGACCGCAAAGCGCTATGCCGGGAATGGGCCAAACTATCCCAGAGCCACTATCTTGATGCTCTTTATTATCCGTTTGAAGACTATATTTTCGTGTCAAAGGTAGCCAATTATTTCCGACATTTTTGGAATAATTAGATTCTCTTGGTATCCAATTAGATATTTTAGCTGATGTAAGGAAATCAAAGAAGACAAAATTATGCCTACACCAAAAGAAAATATAATTTCCTTCGGAACGAAATTTTAGACAATCGAAACTCTCCTTTCTTATAAAGTATTTTCATTTAAAGCAAACTTATCCAAATATATGATAATGGATTCAACGTTTGTCTCCAAACTTTTTTATTTGCTTTTGAAGGAAAATTTCTAGCGTCCAAAGAAAACTTTGCTTGTCTAAAATTTCGTTCCTCAGAAAAGAAAACTCGTTTTTCAGTGTCTTTACTAGAAGGACTAAAATTATCCAATATCTAATAACCAGTATCTAATAAGATAAGCTACTTAGAAGTAACCATAGACAGGTAATTGATCTGAAAAAACCACATAAAAGAGACGACTCAGTGACCTCTAAAATATTCTATAGAAATAAAATTTTAACACGATTTTCGATACACGCACAGAAAAACCATGTTTGGACATGGTTGCCGCGAAAACCATGTATTTTGTCTTTGTAAAAATAGTTTTCGAGCGGAGAAAAATGTATGGTGGCAATAAGCATTTGAATGGTTCTCAAATGCCGCAAACATGTTCTATCATTTAAATGATAGAATTTGAGACCATTACATGGTCAGGAAAATCATGTACCTGACCATTCAATTTTTTTACTTTTTTGCAGGGAAAAAAGTATTTGTATAGGTTACGTATAGACAAGTCTAGAACCATTACATGGCCATAAAGACCATGTACATTGTTTTCGTGACCATTTACTTTTTTTATTTTTTTTGCAGTGAAAAGAATTTTATAAAAACATTGAGCAGGTACACACGATTTTCATTTTGCGCGTCAGTCGTGTGTTGATTGTTTCTTGGAATGGACGGAGAAAACGGATGTACTGTGTTTTGTGTTAATTTATTTATTCAGAAGTGACACGTGGGTTTATGTGAACACAAAAAAGGAAAGTGTAATTGAAAATATGTACCTGGGGTTTGTTCTGCATTTTGCTATATGCATCATTTATTTTTATTTGCAGTTACATGATGTCCGCGTTTGTACATTTGATAAGCACGATGTAAATATGGAATAATTACTTATTGTTGACATTGAAATAAAACAGAGTGAGTAAAAATATATGATGTTTGCTTGAACGGCATTATAAATACAAATAAACAATGAATTAGTTTATAAATAAATAAAAACAAATAAATAAAGTTAATTTTGTGTTTTCTGTTCTCAAGTGGCGTCTTTTTTTCGACGATGAAAAAAGTTTTTTCATAAAGATCAAAACATTTTAGATTGTTACCATGATTTTTTAACTGGAAGAAAAACATTTTTGGCAAATACCATAACATTTTAGATCGTGACCATTGTCTTTTAATGGAAACAAAATTTTTTTATCAATATCATAACATTTTAGATGAGGACAATTTTATTTTTCTTAGAACCATGTTCACTGAACCAACATGGTTGCAGGTTAAAATGTTATATGGTCGCCGCAAAAATAGCTCCTATCATATTATTTTGCTCTTCGAATATGATTGTGACAATCATGTTTCTTCTCTGCGTGTAGAAATAAAATTTTGACACATTTTTCTATAGAAATAAATTTTCTATATAAAAATAATATCTTGACACAATTTTTTCTGGAAATAAAATTTTGATAAAATTTACTATAGAAATAAAACTTTAGACAAAATTTACTACAGAAATAACATTTCGACAAAAATTTTGATAGAAATAAAATTTTGACAACATTTTCTATGGAAATAAAATTTCGACAAAATTTTTGACAGGACACAAATTTTGACAAATTTTTTTGGAAATAAAATCTTGACAAAATGTTCTATAGAAATAAAATTTTGACAAAATTTTCTATAGAAATAAAACATTTTGACAAAATTTTTTTCTACAAAATTTTGTAAAAAAATAACATTTCAAAATTTTCTACAAAAATAAAATTTCTTTGGAAGTAACATCTTGACAAAATGTTCTATAGAAGTCAAATTTTTACAAAATTTTCTATAGAAATAACATTTTGACAAAATTTTCTATATTTGACAAAATTTTTTTATACAAAATTTTGTAAAAAAATAACTTTTCAAAATTTTCTACAAAAATAAAATTTCTTTGGAAGTAAAATCTTGACAAAATGTTCTATAGAAATAAAATTTTGACAAAATTTTCTATAGAAATAACATTTTGACAAAATGTTCTATATAAAAATAAAATTTTGACACAATTTTCTATAGAAATAAAGTTTTAGACAAAATTTTCTAAAGAAATAACATTCCGACAAAATTTTCTACAGAAATAAAATTTTGACAAAATTTTTGATAGAAATAAAATTTTGACAACATTTTTTATAGAAATAAAATTTCAACAAAATTTTTGACAGGAAACAAATTTTGACAAAATTGTTCTATAGAAATAAAATTTTGACAAAATCTTATATAAAAATAATATTTTGACAAAATTTTCTATAGAAATAAAATTTTGACAACCTTTTCTATAAAAATAATATGTTGACAACATTTTTTATAGAAATAAAATTTCGACAAAATTTTTGACAGGAAACAAATTTTGACAAAATTTTCTATAGAAATAAAACTTTGACAACATTTTCTATAAAAATAAAACTTTGACAAATTATTCTATAGAAATAAAATTTTGACAACATTTTCTATAAAAATAAAATTTTGACAAAGCATGCGATAGGAAAAATTTTTTGGCAAAATTTTCTATAGAAATAAAATTTTGACAACATTTTCTATAGAGATAAAATTTCGGCAAAACATTCGATAGGAAAAAAATTTTGACAAAATTTTCTAAAGAAATAAAATTCCGACAAAATTTCTTTGGAAATAAAATTTTGATAAAATTTTCGTTGAAATAACATTTTCACAAAGTTTTCTAAAGAAATAAAATTTCGACAAAATTTTCTATAGAAATAAAATTTTGACAAAATTTTCTATAGAAATAAAATTTTGACAAAATTTTCTATATAAAAATAAAATTTTTACACAATTTTCTATATAAATGAAATGGTGGGCAAATTTTTCTACAGAAATAAAATTTTGACAAAATTTTTGATAGAAATAAAATTTTGACAACATTTTTTATAGAAATAAAATTTTGACAACATTTTCTATAAAAATAAAATTTTGACAAAAATTGCTATAGAAATAGAATTTTGATTAAATTTTCTAAAGAAATAAAATTTTTAAAAAATTTTCTATAGAAATAAAATTTTGACAAAATTTTCTATAGAAATAAAATGTTGACAAAATTTTCTATAGAAATAAAATTTTGACAAAATTTTCTATATAAAAATAAAATTTTTACACAATTTTCTATATAAATGAAATTGTGGGCAAATTTTTTTTTTTGATAGAAATAAAATTTTGACAACATTTTTTATAGAAATAAAATTTTGACAACATTTTCTATAAAAATAAAATTTTGACAAAATTTTCTATAGAAATAAAATTTTGACAACATTTTCTATAGAGATAAAATTTCGACAAAATATTCGATAGGAAAACAATTTTGACAAAATTTTCTATAGAAATAAAATTCCGAGAAAATTTCTTTGGAAATAACATTTTGACAAAATTTTCTTTGAAATAAAATTTCGACAAAATTTTCTAAAGAAATAAAATTTCGACAAAATTTTCTATAGAAATAAAATGTTCTATAGAAATAAAATTTTGAACATTTTCACAGATTTCCAGAGGGCTATGAAGGCAATAGCAGACATTACGTTTCGATCGCCGTATTGGTATGCAACAGTATGATCCAAAAATCCTCGGAATATGCAGGATCCGCTTCATATGGGTGCCGGAATAAGAGGGAAATTAAAGCCAAATAAACTGGAGATAAAAGCTAGGGCACATAGGAAAGTGAACTTAGAGAAATTAAACCCATTTGATGCTACCCAGGCTGAGTTGAATGAATAGGCAAGGGAGACACATAAAGCCATGTTGACCAATGCGACGGTCGGAGGGCCAGCGAAAATACTGAGGAGTGACCCAGATAAGAAAAGACTGGAGAACTACTCAAGGAAAGGCGGACGACAATCATTAGGACTCTTCGTGTCATTATTCCCAAGGACGTCCTAGCTGGGTGTCGTTATTGAGGTACCTCTGCAGTCCGGAATAGGAACAGCAGAGCATGGTGCATGTGGGGCGTGGTTCGAGGATGAAAAGACTTTGGAACAGTATCTTTATCACTGCACTGCCTTTACTAAGCCAAGAGTTACCCATATCGGTGAAGAGGTGATTCGGGATCTGGTCCAGCTTGGAAACAGGGATCGGAAACAAATTAAGGAATTCGTTAGAGACGCAGAGTTACTGGAATAAAAGAAGGGTACGATAGAAAGACGGTCGGAGGGCCAGCGAAAATACTGAGGAGTGACCCAGATAAGAAAAGACTGGAGAACTACTCAAGGAAAGGCGGACGACAATCATTAGGACTCTTCGGGTCATTATTCCCAAGGACGTCCTAGCTGGGTGTCGTTATTGAGGTACCTCTGCAGTCCGGAATAGGAACAGCAGAGCATGGTGCATGTGGGGCGTGGTTCGATGATGAAAAGACTTTGGTACAGTATCTTTATCACTGCACTGCCTTTACTAAGCCAAGAGTTACCCATATCGGTGATTCGGGATCTGGTCCAGCTTGGAAACAGGGATCGGAAACAAATTAAGGAATTCGTTAGAGACACAGAGTTACTGGAATAAAAGAAGGGTACGATAGAAAGAAGTTAGAGCGCACAACTGGCTTAGATGTATGCCAGGCAACATAAGACAGGGGAACCTGAATCCTCTTTTCAGCCTAACCTAACCTAAGGAGCTCAAATAAATCAAAAAACGACTTAGAAACTAGGTCTTAGTTGATTTGAAATAGTTCAAATATCTAAAATTTATTCTTTGAACAGGATCCAAGAAAGTAACCAAAAAATTCCAGCTTTCCTAAGAATAGGGGAGGTCCAAGGAAAAAACTTTGTTTCCATGTAAACCGATTACCAAATTTAACGTCTAGGACGCACATATCGCCCCACTGTCGTAACTCCCAAACCATAAATTTGATTTATCCTATTCCTCATCCATTAATTTATTAAAATCAATTTCAATTCATTAAATTTCAATTTTATAGCAATGACAAACATATCCACAATCCATTAAATCATTCATTAAAATGCAATAAACATATCTGATTGCCTGTTAGCGAATCGAATAGGCCTTTTCATTGGCATAGCCCATAGCACAATGGTATTACTATTAACCTAAATACAAAAAAAAGCGGTAACCGAATTATGGCAAATCACAGCAAATGAACTTTCAGTCAAATGAAAGCCTGTTTTAGATTTACCATTACAAGGATAATCTCTCTATTAGCACAACATAAATATTACGATTTTCCGGTTGCCATTGCTGCCATTGACTACTGCTCTCTGGTGGCCGGCTGGTTGAGTTAGTTTGTGGTTTACCTGGTCAAACTGCGATTGTTGGCGTTTGAAAATTTATTTCGGATTTTCTCTAATGCTATGACTCATTCACGCAATAAAAGTCATTTGGTTTTGATTTCAACATTCGTTTTAACTAAATCAAGTAACTTGTTTTCCGCCACCGCCACCACCACCACAGTTAGACCAACATTGCTCAAGTTGTTGTTGTTGCTGCTGCTGTTGTAACAATTGTTGTTATTGCCAATTTATGTCTGAAAATAATGCTGTTATAGCATTCATTTCGTTACCTCTCCAAGTTCGATTTATATTCACTGTTGCAGTCATACTGGCTAGCTAGTCTACGTACTTCATAGCCAGCCTATGAAATGAAATACTGCAAAAATTCGCCTAGCACGCCAATTTACAATGTATTGCAAATATAATAGAAATTTTGGGCAAACATTGTTATTTCAGTTGCTAAAGCTAGCAACTGAAATAACTATTTTTTAAAACTCCTAGACTATTTCTATTTTTTAGTCTAGGAGTTTTAAAAACTACTAAAAATGAAGCATGTTGTTACGTTGTTGTCAGCAGTAAAATTAAATTAATATAAATTATTATAGTCATGTGGTGTAAAATATGGCAAATTAATCCTCTATTAAACGATAGAGGAGTATTTATTAGAAAAAAAATGTTTGGAACATGAATAAATGCTTGGAACAATAAAAAAAAAAGTTTGTTTCTTAAGTCTTTTGTTTTTTTTTTTTTACTTTTATTAAAGCGATAACACTTTTTCCTATTAAGCCGTTGATGGAAAATTAATCCTCTATAGAACTATAAAGGAGAATTTATTATAAGCTTAGAATATGAATAAGGCTGTGTTTAAATTAGAACGTTTGTTTCTTAAGTCTTTTGTTTTTTTTTTTATACCCTCCACCATAGGATGGGGGTATATTAACTTTGTCATTCCGTTTGTAACACATCGAAATATTGCTCTAAGACCCCATAAAGTATATATATTCTGGGTCGTGGTGAAATTCTGAGTCGATCTGAGCATGTCCGTCCGTCCGAACGTCTGTTGAAATCACGCTAACTTCCGAACGAAACCAGCTATCGACTTGAAACTTGTTATTGATGTAGGTCGGATGGTATTGCAAATGGGCCATATCGGTCCACTTTTACGTATAGCCCCCATATAAACGGACCCCCAAATTTGGCTTGCGGGGACTCTAAGAGAAGCAAATTTCATCAGATCCGGCTGAAATTTGGTACATGTTGTCACCATATGATCTCTAACAACCATGCAAAAATTGGTCCACACCGGTCCACAATTATATATAGCCCCCATATAATCCGATCCCAAGATTTGGCTTGCGGAGCCTCTAAGAGAAACAAATTTCACCCGATTCGGCTGAAATTTGGCATATGGTGTAAGTATATGGTCTCTAATAGCTATGCAAACATTGGTCCACATCGGTCAATAATTATATATAGCCCCCATATAAACCGATCCCCCGATTTGGCTTGCGGAGCCTCTAAGAGAAGCAAATTTCACCCAATTCGGCTGAAATTTGGTACATGGTGTAAATATATGGTCTCCAACAGCTATGCAAACATTGGTCCACATCGGTCAATAATTATATATAGCCCCAAATAAACCGATCCCCCGATTTGGCTTGCGGAGCCTCTAAGAGAAGCAAATTTCACCCAATTCAGCTGAAATTTGGTACATGGTGTAAGTATATGGTCTCTAACAGCTATGCAAAAATTGGTCCACATCGGTCAATAATTATATATAGCCCCCATATAAACCGATCCCCGGATTTGGCGTGCAGAACCTCTAAGAGAAGCAAATTTCATCCGATCCGGCTGAAATTGTGTACATGGTGTTAGTATATGGTCTCTAATGACCATGCAAAAATTGGTCCATATCGGTCCATAATTATATATAGCCCCATATAAACCGATCCCCAGATTTGACCTCCGGAGCCTCTTGGAAGACCAAAATTTATCTGATTCAGTTGAAATTTGGTACGTGATGTTAATATATGGCCTCAACACCCATGCAAAAATTGGTCGAAATCGGTCCATAATTATATATAGCCCCCATATAAACCAATCCCCTCCAAAAAATTCATTCGATTCGGTTGAAATTTGGTACGTGATGTAAGTATATAGTATCCAACAACCATGCAGGAATTGGTTCATATCAATGCATAATTATATATAGCTCCCATATAAACCGATCCCCAGATTTTACCTCCGGTGCCTTTTGAAGAAGCAAAATTCATCCCATCTGGTTGAAATTTGGTACGTGGTGGTAGTATATGATATTTAACAGCCATGCCAAAAGTGGTCCATATCAGTCCATAATCATATATAGCCCCCATATAAACCGATCCCGAGATTTGGTTTTGGTGTCACTTGGAGCAGCAAATTTCATCCGAGTCAGTTGAAATTTGGTACATTGTGCTAGTATATGGCCGTTAAAAACCATGCCTAACTAGGTCCATATCGGTCTATAGTTATATATAGCCCTCAGATAAATCGATCCCCAATCACACAAAAATTGGTCCATATCAAGTTCAGAAGACCTCCCCTTTGCCCACCTTTTTTTTAAAGTACAGTGCAAAAACAACTAAAATTCTCCGATTAAAATTTTACGGAAAAATTTGGGGAGGTTTTGACATTTATATCAGGTTCCTGATTTTTCAATATTTAGTCGGAATATATTTAGTCCAATTTATTTATTGTGGTGGGGAGAGGTTATGAAATTAATATTGGATACCTGATTTTGTGAAATTTATTTCTATAGAAAATAAAATTTTGAAACAATTTTCTATACACTGAAAAAAACAGTGAACCCACCACGAAGAAAAACTTTTGATTAATTTTAGAAAATTTTTAATATTTTTAGAAAAATTTAACTAAGCAGTACTGCAAGCGCTGACATCACGCCGATATCACAAAAATAAGTAAATATTTTTCGGCAAATTCAAGAAAATTTATTAGACATATATATTTTTCACTTGTTAAAGAAAATTTTGTAGTTTGAAGGAAAAAATTGCAAGAATGTCTTTAGTGACATACGAAGTTCATGATGGACGCTTTTGTAGTAAAATTTACAAATTTAAAGAAATAATGAACTATTTTGTGAGAAATACGAATTTAGTAAATCTTTATGTTAAATTTGCGTATAATTTTTCACCGTTTTTTAGTTAATTTATCTAACGTACGCAAAAAAATATAAGAGTAAAGGAAATTTTCTCTAAACATAATAATTGTATGAACTAAAATATAGTTAAATTAGCTTTAGTGAAATAGAGAGTTCACTTTTTTTTTTTTTTGAGTGTAGAAATAAAATTTTGACAAAATTTTCTATAGAAATAAAATTTTGACAAAATTTTCTATAGTAATAAAATTTTATTTGTTGTTTTGATCTCAGCTTTAAAACCATTGCGTTGACTAAACTACAAGAGCACCTTAACCAACAGAGGAAAATAATATTTGTCAAATTTATTTGGGCAAAGCCCTTACCAATTACCACATTCCTCATCAGCATCAACCAATTATCAGAATAAATTCGGGTAGTTCATTAAACACAAAGTGAACCACACTCGAACCTTCCGAAAAAAGGTTTATGATAGTTGGTCTTTGCCTAAATAAATCTTTGCCACCGTAAATCATCGATTTGAGTGCAGTTGGCTGGGTTTATTTTGAGCGTGCTTAATCTTACTTGGTCATGAGTTATCGTCCTTTTCGCTCTAGGATGCATATTTAAGGAGATATGGCCAAAATAAGTTTTTCATATAAAAATTAAAATTTTTCAATGATTTTCATCAAAATGTTGATTTTTGAGGGGTGGTCACGAATTATCGTCCTTTTCGCTCTAGGGTGCATATTTAAGGAGATATGGCCAAAATAAGTTTTTCATATAAAAATGTCATTTTTTGAGGATTTTCATAAAAATTTTGATTTTTGAGGGGTGGTCCTTTTCGCTATGAAACAAGAAAATTTTCTATAGAAATAAAATTTTGACAAAATTTTGACAACATTTTGAGAAAATTTTCTATAGAAATAAAACCTTGAGCAAAGTTTTCTATAGAAATAAAATTTTACAAAATTTTCTATAGGAATAAAATTTTGACAAAATTATCTATATTGATAACATTTTGACAAAATTTTCTATAGAAATAAAATTTTGACAAAATTTTCTATAGAAATAAAATTTTGACAAAATTTTCTATAGAAATTAAATTTTGACAAAATTTTTTATATAAATAAAATTTTGAGAAAATTTTCTTTAGAAATAAAATTTTGACAAAATTTTCTATAGAAATAAAATTTTGAGAAAATTATATATAGAAAAAAAATTTTGAGAAAATTTTCTATAGAAATAAAATTTAAATAACATTTTGAAAAATATAACATTTTAAAAATAAAATAACATTTTGAAAAAAAAATCTATAGAAATAAAATCTTGAGAAAATTTTCTATAGAAATAAAATTTTGACAAAATTTTCTGTAAAAATAAAATTTCGAGAAAGTTTTCTATAGGAATAAAATGTTGACAAAATTTTCTATATTAATAACATTTTGACAAAATTTTCTATAGAAATAAAATTTTGACAAAATTTTCTATAGAAATAAAATTTTGACAAAATTTTCTATAGAAATAAAATTTTGACAAACTTTTCTGTAAAAATAAAATTTTGACAAACTTTTCTATAGAAATCAAATTTTGACAAAATTTTCTATAGAAATAAAATTTTAACAAAATTTTCGATAGAAATAAAATTTTGACAAAATTTTCTATGGAAATAAAATTTTGACAAAATTTTCGATAGAAATAAAATTTTGACAAAATTTTCTATATAAATAAAATGTTGACAAAATTTTCTATATAAATAAAATTTTGACAAAATTTTCTTTAAAAACAAATTTAAATTTTTGACAAAAAAATTTTCTATAGAAATAAAATTTTGACAAAACTTTCGATAGAAATAAAATTTTGACAAAATTTTCTATAGAAAAAAAATTTTGACAAAATTTTCGATAGAAATAAAATTTTGACAAATTTTTCTATAGAAATAAAATTTTGACAAAATTTTCTATAGAAATAAAATTTTGATAAAATTTTTTATAGAAATAAAATTTTGACAAAATTTTCTATAGAAATAAAATTTTGACACAAGTTTCTATAGAAATAAAATTTTGACAAAATTTTCGATAGAAATAAAATTTTTTCTCTATATAAATAAAATTTTTACAAAATTTTCTGTAAAAATAAAATTTTGGCAAAGTTTTCTATAGAAATAAAATTTTGACAAAATTTTCTATAGAAATAAAATGTTGACAAATTTTTCTAAAGAAATAAAATTTTGACAAAATTTTCTATAGAAATAAAATTTTGATAAAATTTTCTATAGAAATAAAATTTTGACAACAATAACATTTTGACAAAATTTTCTTTAAAAATAAAATTTTTACAACAATAACATTTTGACAAAATTTTCTTTAAAAATAAAATTTTTACAAAATTTTTGACAAAAATTTGTACAAAAATACAAATTTTCTATAGAAATAAAATTTTGATAAAATTTGCTGTAAAAATAAGATTTTGACAAAATTTTCTATAAAAATAAAATTTAAAAAAAAAAGTGTCAATAGTAATAAAATTTTGCAAAATAAGATTTGTTTGTTTGGTAGTTTTTTGGCAAAATTTTCTCCACAGTTTGGATAATTATTTTGGGGTTCGAGGGGCAAAAAAACATACAAATTTAAATTTTGTCTACATAGTTCTCTTTGATGAGAAGTTCATATAAAAATTTAATTAAAATCCGCTAAACTAAATTCTTGCGATTTGCGATTCCGAATCAGTCACCTTGTATTTATCAAATGTGTAACACACTCGATAAAGTAAGTTAGAAAATTCATTCCCAACTATTGCTGACAGTTTATTTCTGCTCTAGTCTAAAACTGAACTGCTGGTTATATTCAGGAATATTTTAATTCAATTCTGACATGTAATGATCTATCAACTGATTACAAATTCAATCTATAACCAAGTGTATTTCATTTTCGGCTTTTTTATCTTAAAACAAAAGAAAAAACAAATCAACTCAATTCCGTTTAAGGTAGCCGGCATACCATTTAAAGAGTACTTGAAGTATGAGAGGGCTATGTATGCGTTTTTTGACCAAGTAAATTTACGGCAAGGAGCATAGGTATGTAAAGAAATAAGACCAAAAATCTTTGGCTATTGACTTGAAAATGATTTTTTGACCAAGTAATCAAAAGATATCGCACATTGAAATCGCTTACAATGGCTTGCCAAAAAAAAGAATGTGAATTGCGAAAAAACTGTTCTTGGCCATAAATGAACAGTTTGGGCTCAATATGAGCTCACGAAATTGTGTGGCAAGCTGGATGGTAGGCATAGCAAATGACGTTGAACCATAGACTTGGTGGTGAGGTGAAGACTACCGAGGCGACGACAACAGTGTTCCCAATATTCATCACCGTAATGAGAATGATGACAATAACGTCGACGACGATTTTGCTATAGGTGGCGTCGATGACGATGTGTGACGCTTGAAAATTATGTGATGACTACCGTCTGATGTATGATGGTAAATGGTGGCGAATGTCTGGTGCTAGTATAGCCTTATGGGCCCCAAAAGATTGATTATTAAAATTCTGAACACATAAACACCCCGAAAACAAAAAAAAAAACGACAACGACAACGAAACAACCCTGTGGAACCAATCTCAAGAAACATTAAATGAAGCGTAATGAAGTGAACTGAATACTGAAGTCCATGCCAAAATATCAAAGATCGGTTCAATGGGCTGTTTAGTTTTATTTTTGTATATTACGTCCTCTTTTTTTGGCCAAAGAATATGAAGTAAGAATATCCACATATTTTGAGAAAAACATAACATTCAAATTATAATGTTTATGATTGAGTTGTCTACAATTATTTTTATTGTAATACTCTTTTATTAAGATGTTGATTATATATGGTGTAGAGATTAAATGAAATGGTAAGAAACAAGAAAATATTTAAAATAGGGCAAATTTTTTGAGATTTTCAATGGTTCGTGAATGAAGAAACCATTGGAATGTAGGAAGCAAAACATACTACAGGGGATAAAGAGGGGATAAAGTCATATAGGGCGGCTAATTTTCTATAAAAATAAAATTTTGACAATATTTTCTATAAAAATAAAATTTTGACAAAATTTTTTATAAAAATAAAATTTTGACAAAATTTTTTATAAAACTTAAAATTCGACATTTTCTATAGAAATAAAATTTTGACAAAATTTTCTATAGAAATAAAATTTTGACAAAATTTTCTATAGAAATAAAATTTTGACAAAATTTTCTATAACAAATAAAATTTTGACAAAATTTTCAATAAAAAACAAAATTTTGACAAAATTTTCTATAAGAATTAAAATTTTGACAAAATTTTCTATAAAAATCAAAATTCGACAAAATTTTCTATAGAAATAAAATTTTGACAAAATTTTCTATAAATAAAATTTTGACAAAATTTTTTATAAAAAATAAATTTTTGACAAAATTTTCTATAAAAATAAATTTTGACACAATTTTCTATAACAATTAAAATTCGACAAAATTTTCTATAGAAATAAAATTTGTAAGCAATACTTTTCATAGTTTCGGCTATAGGTCGATTAAAAAACATAGGATTGATGTTTTTATTTAATTTTTATTTCCAATATTTCGGTTGACTTCGTCAAAACCGTTTTCAAGGATTTATTCTGGTGTAAAATTTATTCAGTGTAAAACAGTGTGTCTCACTCGAATGCGAAGGATTTCCGACCAATCAGCTTATCATCATTCCTACTTAAGACCCTGGATAGGATGATAGATATTTATCTTAGAACTAGCGTCGATTCAAGTTTGCTCTCGAAACGACAACATGCATACTCGAAAGTCAGGTCTACTGAGACCGCATTACATGAACTAGTCAGCTTTATTGAAAGCTCACTATCTGTCAAAGAATACACAATCGTGGCATTTCTAGACATCGAAGGGGCGTTCAATAACGTCCATCCGAGCTCGATATTAAATGGACTGACAACTCTGAATGTTGATCCAGGTATACTTAGGCTGTTAGGCGAACTTCTAATAAAGAGACGTATTTCAGCCACACTAGGACAAGCAAACATACAAATTGTTGTGATTTTTTTTTGCCAAATAAATATTTTTTTTTTGTTTTTGAATTTTTTATGATTTTTAATACATTTTAACGCTTGTCTGAAACGTTTGACCTCAAATATTTTCAAAAATTCGCAAATTTTCTTGAATGGATTTAGCATTATTTTCGTCAAAATTTAAAAACTTTGTACCATTTTATTAAGTCTTACACTGTTTTAACCTATTTAAAAGAAAATAAGTTAAAATTACCTATTAAAAAATATAAAAAAATCGAGTTATAAAAACTTTAATTAAATTATAAAAAATTTCCTGTGTAGTAAAGATAAACATCTTTGGGAGTTCTTTTTTTAAAGTTGTGCCTTTAGAACTACTTTCAAATTTTTTTGCTCTGTTATTTTCATTTTATCTTATTTTGTACATAGTTGAATTTAATTCAAGGTAAAAAAGTATTATTATGAAAAAGGAAGACTGTTTAAAAAAGTGTGTTCATTTCACAATTTTTAAAGGCAGTATTTTATCGATAACTGGCCGTATGTAAACGCTATTATGATTTTTAATCGCACTAAAGTTGCAATGATTTCCTCATGTAAATTTACAGCTTCTGAAAGCCATGAAATTCATACAAAGAAGAAATGAATTCAAGTGGGACGTTTCCTAATAAAATCATCAGTGAATTCCTCTGATTGACTTTGACTTCCCTTACAAAGCTGCAGGTTTTTTGTTGTGTTGTATTCTATGTACCTTTGAATATTGATAATTTTTTTTGGCCCAATCGCCAAAAAAAAAATACATTTTTTGTTCTTTTTACAACAAAAAAATGTTTCCCCCCATCCTACGGCTGCTTACAAGGCTAGAATGCTTTACCAGTTACACTAGTCCAATTAATCTAAAAAAAATTGATTCACATACCATGGTGACCCTTAAAGATCACAACATTGAAATATCCGTCATTTTGACACATTAAGTGTGCGTTACATACCATAATTAGACGACAACTTCATCAACCACAAATATTTTGCTCAGATCTTTATCTGTTGCCATATCTTTGGAGGCGACCACTTAATAAACGACCAAACCAAATATGAACAATTCAAAGAGTTAAAAACATTAACAAAAGGTTAATATTATTTTAACCAACAGAACGTCATCTATCCAAGATCCAAAAGTAATAAAACAATTTGACGCCTACCTTTCGCCAATGGTAAATGTTTACGACATAAAAAGAATAAAATTCAAACAAAACTGAGATGTTTAAGTGAAAAATAAATGCGAACATGATGTAGAAATAAATGATTTGGACATAAGGTGGTCATTGACTGACGCGTATTGTAATTTCGATTAATCGGCGGGGAAAATATTGTGATGGGACACGAATCTTGGAAATTTGCGTCCCTCAGTTAAAGTCGTATGTCTTTGCAGAAAAGTTTTCCTCAAAATAAAGAAAAAATGTTTTATTTACATAAATCGACTTTAAATTAACTCCCATATTGGATCTTTAGATTTCGGAAAAAATGCTTCTAATTTAAGATAAGACTTATTATTAAGATTTTACATCTTTGGTTTAAAGTTTTTTAGGAATTTGGAAGGAAACATTTTGTACTTTGAAGTATATGTTATAATTTAAATACCCAGCAAAAGAAAGCGTCGTCCAAGAAGTAATGAAAATATTCTTTTTGGATCCGGAAGTGGTGCAAAATTGGCACAGAAACGATGAATTTAACATGAGCTTGTCATAGGATGGTTATTACCCATTTCAACAACAGCTGCACCGAATTTGCATCACTTCTTAAGGTGTGATTCGAATTCAGTGTTTTGGATGTGAATTAAAAAAATTGTAAAATTTTTCTAAATAAATCATTTTTATAATTTTGTATGATTTTTTAATGTATTCTAACGCTTGTCTAAAACGTTTGACCTCAAATATTTTTAAAAATTTGCAATTTTTCTAGAATGGATTTAGAATTTTTTCGACAAAATTTAAATAATTTCTACCATTTTATAAATTATTACTCTTTTTAACCTATTTGAAACAACAAATTTAAAATTTCTTATTAAGAATATGAAAAAAAACGAGTTTTAAACCAGTATATACGACCGTAAGTTCGGCCAGGCCGAATCTTATGTACCCTCCACCATGGATTGAATAGAAACTTATACTAAAGACTGTCATCCACAATGGAATTACTTGTGTTGCGGTAACACTTGCCGATGGCAAGGTATCTTAAAACTTCTTAACACCGTCTTCTCAATTGTAAGTTAGTCCATACGGGGTATATATTATACAAAAAAAGGCCGATTAAATACGTATATAATTCAGTTTGACAAAATTTTCCATAGAAATAAAATTTTGACAAAATTTTCTATAGCAATAAAATTTTGACAAAATTTTCTATGAAAATAAAATTTTGACAAAATTTTCTATAGCAATTAAATTTTGACAAAATTTTATATAGCAATTAAATTTTAACTAAATTTTCTGTAGAAATAAAATCTTGACAAAATTTTGTATTGAAATAAAGTTTTGACAAAATTTTGTATTGAAATAAAATTTTGACAAAATTTTCTATAGAAATAAAATTTTGGTAGATTTTTTTGGGAATCGGCTGATAAGTCCCCGGTCTGACACATAGATGGCGTCGCTAGTATTAAATGCATATTATTTCTATATAGTAGCAACCTTCAAATGATTCGTGTCAAAATTTGACGTCTGTAAGTCAATTAGTTTGTGAGATAGAGCGTCTTCTGTGAAACAACTTTTGTTATTGTGAAAAAAATGGAAAAAAAGGAATTTCGTGTTTTGATAAAATACTGTTTTCTGAAGGGAAAAAATACGGTGGAAGCAAAAACTTGAGCTTTATAATGAGTTTTGCTAAATTCAAGCGTGATGAAATGAGCACGGAGGACGGTGAACACAGTGGACACCCGAAAGAGGTCCAACGAAAACATCAAAAAATCCACAAAATAATTTTGAATGAAATGAAGTTGATCGAGATAGCAGAGGCCTTAAAGATATCAAAGGAACGTGTTGGTCATATCATTCATCAATATTTGGATATGCGGAAGCTTTGTGCAAAATGGGTGGCACGCGAGCTCATATTTGACCAAAAACAACAACGTGTTGATGATTCTGAGCGGTGTTTGCAGCTGTTAACTCGTAATACACCCGAGTTTTTCCGTCGATATGTGACAATGGATGAAACATGACTCCATCACTAGCCACCGTGGTGCAATGGTTAGCATGCCCGCCTTGCATACACAAGGTCGTTGGTTCGATTCCTGCTACGACCGAACACCAAGAAATTTTTCAGCGGTGGATTATCCCACCTCAGTAATGCTGGTGACATTTCTGAGGGTTTCAAAGCTTCTCTAAGTGGTTTCACTGGAATGTGGAACGCCGTTCGGACTCGGCTATAAAAAGGAGGTCCCTTGTCATTGAGCTTAACATGGAATCGGGCAGCACTCAGTGATAAGAGAGAAGTTCACCACTGTGGTATCACAATGGACTGAATAGTCTAAGTGAGCCTGATACATCGGGCTGCCACATAACCTAACCTAACCTATGACTCCATCACTACACTCCTGAGTCCAATCGACAGTCGGCTGAGTGGACAGCGTGGAAAGACTCAAAAGTCCGCTGGCAAAGTAATGGTCATCAACAGTGACTATTATATGGCGTTATCGTATGAAGAATAAAAAGGTGTTGTTACACCAAGACAACGCACCGTGCCACAAGTAATTGAGAACGAAGGCAAAAATTCATGAATTGGGCTTCGAATTGCTTCCCCACCCACCGTATTCTCCAGATCTGGCCCCCAGCGACTTTTTCTTGTTCTCAGACCTCAAAAGGATGCTCGCAGGGAAAAAATTTAGCTGCAATGAAGAGGTGATCGCCGAAACTGAGGCCTATTTTGAGGCAAAACCGAAGGAGTACTACCAAAATGGTATTAAAAAATTGATGTTAAGTTTGGCATGGTTGTTAGCGGCCATATAATAGCGCAATGTACCAAATTTAACAACGTACCAAATTTCAACCGGATCGGATGAATTTTGCTCCTCCAAGAGCTCCGGAGGTCAAATCTGGGGATCGGTTTAAATGGGGGCTACATAGAATTATTGACCGATATGGACCAATTTTTGCATGGGTGTTAGATATGGACCAATTCCTGCATGGTTGTTAGAGACCATATACAAACACCACGTACCAAATTTCAACCGAATCGGATGAATTTTTTCTCATCCACGAGGCTCCGGAGGTCAAATCGGTTTATATGGGGGCTATATTTAATTATGGACCATGGTTTTAGAGACCATATACTAACACCATGTACCAAATTTCAGCCGGATGGGATGAAATTTTCTTCTTTTAGAGGCTCCGTAAGCCAAATCGGGGGAATCGGTTTATATGGGGGCTATATATAATTATGCACCGATGCGGACCAATTTTTGCATGGTTATTAGAGACCATATACCAACACCATGTACCAAATTTCATCCGGATCGGATGAAATTTGCTTCCCTAAGAGGCTCCGCAAGCCAAATCTGGGGATCGGTTTATATGAGGACTATATATAATTATGGACCGATGCGGACCAATTTTTGCATGGTTATTAGAGACCATATACTTACACCATGTACCAAATTTCAGCCGGATCGGATGAAATTTGCTTCTCTTAGAGGATCTCTTAGAGGATCCGCAAGCCAAATCTGGACGTCGGTTTATATAGGGGCTATACGTAAAAGTGGTCCGATATGGCCCATTTGCAATACCATCTGACCTACATCAATAACAAATACTTGTGCCAAGTTGCAAGTCGATACCTTGTTTCGCTCGGAAGTTAGCGTGATTTCAACAGACGGACGGACATGCTTAGATCGACTCAGAATTTCACCACGACCCAGAATATATACTTTATGGGGTCTTTGAGCAATATTTCGATGTGTTACAAACGAAATTACAAAGTTAATATACCCCCATCCTATGGTGGAGGGTATAAAAAAAAGAGTTTTAAAAAATTGAATCAAAGAAACTTCCTGTGTAAAGAACATCTTTGGGAGGGCAATTTTGGATGTGCTATAGTTGTGCCTTTAGAAGAACTTCCAATTTTTTTTGCTGCGATGTTTTTCAATACTTAATTTTAAAGACATTTTTTACTTGAAACATAACATAATTTCTACTGGAAGTCGAGTCTTAATTTAGAAAATAAAGTTGCCGTTAACTCGTGTTTAAGGGACTTTGATAGCATATGAAGAAAAAAAGTTGAAAAAGCGAAAAATTAAAATTTGTTTCCTAGAAGCAAGTACACACAACCCAAATTTAAAAGAGAATTCTGGCTTACAAGTATCCTTACTTGTATTCTACGAATTAAAACCATAATTTTTAAAATAAAGACAAAATCTTTGGAACCGAGCATGCTTTTTTTTCATTGTGTGTAAAGAACATCTTTGGGAGGGCATTTTTGGAAGTCCTTCCAAAGTTGTGCCTTTAAAAGAACTTCGATTTTTTTTTTTGCTGGGCATTTAAATTGACAATTGGTCGTACGTGAATAGTGTTATTAATATAGCGCACAAGGATAATGAAAATTCGATAAATTTTCATTTTATTGATCCTAGATTTAAAGCTAATAGGTCCCTAAAAATGTCTTTATTATAAAGAAGCCGAAACTTTTGCTCGATCAATGCCAAAATCCTTAAGGGAATTTACATAAGTGGTCAGCCATTGAAACTTTCTTCTATGGACATTTACCATAGAGGGCTAACGATTTGCGAAAATGATATAAGTGGTCGGCTTTGAGACTTTTTCCTATGAATAGAATCCACAGGGTACTAACGCGTTTAAGTGATGGGCATTCAATACTTTTTTTTTTTCTTTTTTGAGCCCATTTGTCTTTCAACTTTTAATTGGATTTTAATTTTAAAATTTACACGAAAGAAAATTCTATTGAACTAAAGTCAACTTAATAAACAATTTTTAAAAACAAATAGAACAGTCTTTTATAGCCTCATCTGAACGGCGAAAAATCTATTTTATAATAATATTGTATACTTTCATTAAAGTTTAAAAATAACCTCATTACATATTTTAAGTAGCTTTTGTTAGTTATTTCTTTACCAGAATTATGACTCCTTTATCTAGCAAATACTGATAAATGACATTCAATTTTAAAAATTGCCTAGAATAGTAAAAGTATTAATGAAAATCATTTAAATGATTTATTACACAAGTCACGTTTGAATGGCTAAAGAATTACAACAAGTTACAGAAAAAAAGAATAATTTCAAATATGAACAAAGAGACATAAGGGTGGATATTGTAGTAAACGGCAACGAAAAAAATTTTGCCCGGTTCCAAAGATTTTGTCTTTAAACTAGGGATTTTTGCATTGATGCCGAGACGAAGAAGCAGAGAATTGAAGTAACGATACATTGAAGACACAATTCTTTTTCAAATTTGAGTTTTGCCTACTTGATACTAGTAAATAAATTTTTATTTGGACAAGGAAAAACACTTTATATCTACGCATTATAAGGTTAAGAAATCTTAGGTCTCACGACAATATTTTTTTTAATATATATAAGTATGAGTCGGAGATAAAAGAAATAAATGGGAAACTGAGCAAGAATTAGCCCGATAGAAAGGAGGGACCTTTGAACGGTTCACTACAACCCTTTGTACGATTGTGTAATACCCACTTGCTAGGCTAAAGTGGTTATTACCATACATCCAATTTATTACGATTGAAGCTACTATAAGACACACTCTATATTGGAAATTGGGTGATTGGGATTTAAGAAACTTAGAACTCTTTAAATCCCCCAGAGCTAATCACAACAATATATAATATTGCTATATAAACTCATCCTAATCATTAGGATAATCCTCATTAGGCACTCAAAAAAAAAGTTTACTTGGATCTCAGAATTTTTACCTTCACTTAAGAATTTTGGAATTGACTCCGAGTCCATGATGCGGCTTCTTTAACCCATTACAGCCCTCTGTGCCCATATGAGGACACCTGTTTAAAGTCATACAAATATTCTTGTTATTGATTCGGATAACTTTTGTAAAATACTTTCAATTGTTTTATGTGTACCAAGTGATCTAAAATTTATAATTCTTCGCATATAATATTTCATATTGCAAATGAGCCATATCGGACGATTTTTACGTATAGCCCCCATAACAGGTTGGCTGATAAGTCCCCGGTTTAACAAAGAAAAACACATTTTTTTGTCAAAATTCGTTTTTATTATTCAACATAGTTCCCTTCAAGAGCGATACAACGATTATAACGACTTCCAATTTTTTGATACCATTTTGGTAGTACTCCTTCGGTTTTGCCTCAAAATAGGCCTCAGTTTCGGCGATCACCTCTTCATTGCAGCCAAATTTTTTCCCTGCGAGCATCCTTTTGAGGTCACTGGGGGCCAGATCTGAAGAATACGGTGGGTGGGGAAGCAATTCGAAGCCCAATTCATGAATTTTTGCCATCGTTCTCAATGACTTGTGGCACGTTGCGTTGTCTTGGTGGAACAACACTTTTTTCTTCTTCATATGGGGCCATTTTGCTGCAATTTCGACCTTCAAACTCTCCAACAACGCCATATAATAGTCACTGTTGATGGTTTTTCCCTTCTCAAGATAATCGATAAAAATTATTCCATGCGCATCCCAAAAACAGAGGCCATTACTTTGCCAGCGGACTTTTGAGTCTTTCCACGCTTCGGAGACGGTTCACCGGTCGCTGTCCACTCAGCCGACTGTCGATTGGACTCAGGAGTCATGTTTCATCCATTGTCACATATCGACGGAAAAACTCGGGTGTATTACGAGTTAACAGCTGCAAACACCGCTCAGAATCATCAACACGTTGTTGGTTTTGGTCAAATGTGAGCTCGCGCGGCATCCATTTTGCACAGAGCTTCTGCATATCCAAATATTGATGAATGATATGACCAAAACGTTCCTTTGATATCTTTAAGGCCTCTGCTATCTCGATCAACTTCATTTTACGGTCATTCAAAATCATTTTGTGGATTTTTTTTTATACCCACCACCATAGGATGGTGGGTATATTAACTTTGTCATTCCGTTTGTAACACATCGAAATATTGCTCTAAGACCCCATAAAGTATATATATTCTGGGTCGTGGTGAAATTCTGAGTCGATCTGAGCATGTCCGTCCGTCCGTCTGTTGAAATCACGCTAACTTCCGAACGAAACAAACTATCGACTTGAAACTTGGCACAAGTAGTTGTTATTGATGTAGGTCGGATGGTATTGCAAATGGGCCATATCGGTCCACTTTTACGTATAGCCCCCATATAAACGGACCCCAAAATTTGGCTTGCGAGGCCTCTAAGAGAAGCAAATTTCATCCGATCCGGCTGAAATTTGGTATATGGTGTTAGTATATGGTCTCTAACAACCATGCAAAAATTGGTCCACATCGGTCCATAATTATATATAGCCCCCATATAAACCGATCCCCCGATTTGGCTTGCGAGGCCCCTAAGAGAAGCAAATTTCATCCGATCCGGCTGAAATTCGGTACATGGTGTTAGTATATGGTCTCTAACAACCATGCAAAAATTGGTCTACATCGGTCCATAATTATATATAGCCCCCATATAAACCGATCCCCCGATTTGGCTTGCGAGGCCCCTAAGAGAAGCAAATTTCATCCGATCCGGCGGAAATTTGGTACATGGTGTCAGTATATGGTCTCTAACTACCATGCAAAAATTGGTCAACATCGGTCCATAATTATATATAGCCCCCATATAAACATATCCCCCGATTTGGCTTGCGAGGCCTCTAAGAGAAGCAAATTTCATCCGATCCGGCTGAAATTTGGTACATGGTGTTAGTATATGGTCTCGAACAACCATGCAAAAATTGGTCCACATCGGTCCATAATTATATATAGCCCCCATATAAACCGATCACCCGATTTGGCTTGCGAGGCCTCTAAGAGAAGCAAATTTCATCCGATCCGGCTGAAATTCATAATTATATATAGCCCACATATAAACCTATCCCCAGATTTGAACTTCGGAGCCTCTTGGGGGAGCAAAATTCATCCGATCCGGTTGAAATTTGGTACGTGGTGTAAGTATATGGGTTTTAACAACCATGCCAGAATTGATCCATATCGGTTCATAATTATATATAGCCCCAATATAAACCGATCCCCAGATTTGACCTCCGGAGCCTCTTGAAGGAGAAAAATTCATCCGATCCGGTTGAAATTTGGTATGTGGTGTTAGTATATGGTCTTCAACAACCATTGGTCCATATCGGTCCATAATTATATATAGCCCCCATATATATCGATCCCCAGATTTGGTTTAGGAGGAGCAAATTTCATCCGATTCAGTTAAAATTGTGTATTTTGTATTAGTATATGGTCTATAACAACCATGCTAAAACTGGTCCATATCGGTCCATAATTATATATAGCCCACATATAAACCGATCCCCAGATTTGACCTCCGGAGCTTCTTGGAGGAGCAAAATTCATCCGATTCGGTTGGAATTTGGTTCATTGTGTTAGTATGTGCCCGCTAGGTTAGGTTAGGTTAGGAGGCAGCCCGATGTATCAGGCTCACTTAGACTATTCAGTCCATTGTGATACCACATTGGTGAACTTCTCTCTTATCACTGAGTGCTGTCCGATTCCATGTTAAGCTCAATGACAAGAGACCTCCTTTTTATAGCCGAGTCCGAACGGCGTTCCACATTGCAGTGAAACCACTTAGAGAAATTACTGAGGTGGGATAATCCACCGCTGAAAAACTTTTTGGTGTTCGGTCGAAGCAGGAATCGAACCCACGACCTTGTGTATGCAAGGCGGGCATGCTAACAACCATGCTAAACTTAGTCAATATCGGTCTATAGTTATATATAGCCCTCATATAAAGCGGCCCACATATTTCAATTCTGGCTCTCTAATTACGGCGCAAAAGTTCATATCAGTTAGTTATTATTTGTAGATGTTCCTACACTGAAAAAAATATTGTCGTGAGGTCAAAGATTTCGTGTCTTTAAAATACGAATGCAAATTTTGCTTAGCATAGAAGACGCATTTCTCTAATATAACGTTTTTTTCCTTGTCCAAAAGTCGATAAACTTTTCAATGAAGTCGTATTGTCCTTATAATTAAGTGATTTGAATTAAAAATGGGTATCATAACATGAAAGAAAAAATGTTTGGTCAAGGTCAACTTGACTTTAACAATTCAGAAATATTCTTTAAATTTAATGAAATTGTCTTTAAACTAGTTGTCCTTTTGTATCTTGACTACAAAGCAAAAAATCGTTCAAATATAGGACATGTTTTTCAAAACTTTATTTTAAAGAAGTTTTTTACTTGAAACATAGCATAATTTCTACTGGAAGTCGAGTCTTAATTTGGAAAATAAAGTTGTCGTTAACTCATTTTTAAAGGACTTTGATAGCATATCAAGAAAAAAATATGAGTAAGCGAAAAATTAAAATTTGCTTCCTAGAAGCAAGTACACAAAACCCAAATTTAAAAGAGAATTGTGTCTTAAAAGTATCCTTACTTGTATTCTCCGCTTCTTTGGCTCGGAATCAATACCAAATTTTTTAAAGTAAAGACAAAATCTTTGGAACCGGGCATTCTTTTTTTCAGTGTATATATACCTTTTTTTGCCTAATATATATATATATATCACGTATGGACTAACTTACAATTTAGAAGACGATGTTAAGAAGTTTTAAGATATCTTCGTTTGTGGATGACAGTCTTTAGTAGAAGTTTCTACGCAATATGCATAAGATTCGGCCTAGCCGAACTTACGGACGTATATACTTGTTTTCTTTAACTTTAGATCTCGAATACTTGCAGCGAAACTATCGGCCAGTTATCAGAATATATTCGGATAATTCACTAAACCAAACGTAAATTAAACTCGAACCTCCTGAAAAAGTTTTTTGATACACGACTTTGCCTTCATAAATTTTTTATATTAGGAAATAATGTTACTTTGAAGTATTCGTAGTATTTTTAAACAAACATTTTTTGTATATATGAACATTTGATAAATGAGATGTGTATCCGAATTTAATTTTTATAGAAACTAAGAAGTCTTTACATAAACTCTTAAATGCACAAGGTCACCGATTCCTACGAAAATGATATATAATATGCAAAATATTAAATAAAGAACATCTACATACCACATTTAAAAAAACATGTGCATTTTGAAAAATAGTTGTTGTATCTGAAAAAATACGGTGCGATGTAAACTATGTTTTTTTCTGGTTGTATCTTAAAAGATACAGTGCACATTTAAGACGCATCTTTGGAGCGGAATCGATACCAAAATCCTTAATGGAAAGTCAACATCTCTGGATCAAAGTAAACTTTTATTTGTGCACGGAAGCTTCGGAATTTTCCCAGCATTACAAAGAGGAGAAAAGTTCCGCTGACAAACTTTTTGGTATTTAGAATTGAACCCATGATATCTCGTATACAAGACGGTGAAGCTAAGTAGACGTTGAACATAAAAAACCATTGAAAATGGTACCCTATAAAATATCTCATAAATTTATTTACAAATAAAATACTAAAATAACATGACACCACACTAATACGTAGGCCAAAAGATCTATCTAGGTATTATGTAAATTCCATTTATGAAAATAGCCAATTGTATAATTATGGTCAGAAGGTAATAAAAATTGACGTTTTTGGAGAGAGACCTACACCCTCAAACTCACGCGTAAACAATAAGAGACTTATGCCACAAATCCAAAGCTTTAAAGTGTGAATGGTAGTTACCACAATACATCAAACCCAATGGCCTTTGATACGAAGCTTTGGTAATATTTCTGGTGCCAATGGAAGTTAATTAAATAAAATTAAATTACAAAAATTATTTTGTTTCTTTTTTTTCAACTTCTTTAGGGCTTACCTAGAATTCAGAATAGCATACCCATCATCATTATAGATAAAATATTCCTAGGTTTTGGTTATCCACAGCAAAACTTCACTATATTCCTCCATCATTCATTAGATGGAAATTCATGCTTTAATAATTTTTTTATTTATTATGGCGATTTTTTTTTTCAAATTCTTTTACAAATACTTTGCCTCAATATTTAACTTGGTTTAAATGAATTTTAATAACCATGGTAGAGTGTGAATAAATCCATTATTCGAATCCCAAGTGAGGTGAGATACTATGGCGTCTGTTACTTGATGTGTTCAACGTTGTAATTTACATAAATACTCACCGGGAGGGAATTTTACCCCAACTCTTTGGTTGGGGCCATCAAGGTTAAGTCCATAATCAGTGAAGTCCATGCAAATGAACGATGATTTATTGTTTTCCTTTTCCTTATAGTTTTCATTATGATTTAATGTTGATATTTTTTTTTTCTACTACGATTATGATTTTTTTTGTTTGGATCTACAATTAATTATACAAAATTTGTAATGCCAAATTAGCACCAAAACAAAATTTACATTTTTTTCATCGATGGATAATTGAAAGATGTTACTAATTAGTGAATAAATGAGCACCAAATCAGTAATTGTTATTTATTTTATAGGAGAAATTATTTTCTGATTCATTTAAATTCAACTTATGAAATTAAAACAAAAAAATTTTAAAAATTAACGAAATTTGTGTAGATCGAATTAATATAAATTATTTAAAATCATATTTACATAAAAATGGACACAAAATCAGAAATTAGGGATATCAAATAATCAAATTCATTTCAATTGAACTGTACTAAATTAAGAAATTTATGTGGATAGGTTAGGTTAGGTTAAGTGCACCCAGAGAAGGAATATGATCACCTCAACCATGTTTTAAGAGCAAACTGTTATTTTTGGGTGGTGACCATGTAACATGGTTTTCGCAACCATGTTATTTTCTCGGAAGTCATGTATCTGACTTCGGAGAGCAGGTTATATTTGACGAGAAAATAACATTTTTGTGACAAACATGTTACATGGTCACCATACAAAAATAACATTTTGCTCTTGAAACATGTTTGAGGTGATCATATTCCTTCTCTGCGTGTGGCAGCCCGATGTATCAGGTTCACTTAGACTATTCAATCCTTTGTGATACCACAGTGGTGAACTTCTCTCTTATCACTGAGTTCTGCCTGATTCTATGTCAAGCTCAATGACAAGGGAACTCCTTTTTATAGCCGAGTCCGAACGGCGTTCCACATTGCAGTGAAACCACTTAGAGAAGCTTTGAAACACTCAGAAATGTCACCAGCATTACTGAGGTGGGATAATCCACCGCTGAAAAACTTTTTGGTGTTCGGTCGAAGCAAGAATCGAACCCACAACCTTGTGTATGCAAGGCGGACATGCTAACCATTGCACCACGGTGGCTCCCAAATTTATGTAGATTGAATTGAGATACATTATTTAAAATTTGATTTCTGCTTATTTCTATGTTAGTCAAAATATTGCTTAATAAATTTAGCAACTAATCAAAAAAAAGAATTTTTAGTAACAAAACCCCTAAAGCACGGTTGTCATTCGAGACTAAAATAATCTACCAACATTTGGAGAAAATTTTACCAAAAAACTACCCAACAAAAAATCTTATTTTGACATGTTTATATAGAAAATATTGACAAAATTTTATTTTTATAGGAACTTTTGTCAAAATTTTATTTCTATAGAAAAAGTTGTCAAAATTTTATTTCTATACAAAATTTTGTCAAAACTTTATTTCTATCAACAATTTTGTCAAAATTTTATTTCTATAGAAAATTTTGTCAAAATTTTATTTTTATAGAATATTTTGTCAAAATGTTATTTCTATAGAAATAGGTTAGGTTAGGTTAGGTGGCAGCCCGATGTATCAGGCTCACTTAGACTATTCCGTCCATTGTGATACCACACTGGTGATAAGAGAGAAGTTCACCAGTGTGGTATCACAATGGACGGAATAGTCTAAGTGAGCCTGATACATCGGGCTGCCACCTAACCTAACCTAACCTATTTCTATAGAAAATTTTATCAACATTTTATTCCTATAGAAAATATTGTCAACATTTTATTTCTATAGAAAATTTTGTCAAAATTTTATTTCTACTGAGAATTTTATCAAAATTTTATTTCTAGCAAATTTTTTGTCAAAATTTTATTTCTATAGAAAAATTTGCAAAACTTTATTTCTAAAAAAATGTTGTCAACATTTTATTTCAAAAAAAAAAAATGTCAAAATTTTATTTCTACAGAAAATTTTGTCAAAATTTTATTTCCATAGAAAATTTTGTCAAAATTTTATTTCCATAAAAAATTTTGTCAAAATTTTATTTCTACAGAAAATTTTGTCAAAATTTTATTTCTATAGAAAATTTTGTTAAAATTTTATTTCTATAGATAATTTTTCCAAAATTGTATTTTTATAGAAAATTTTGTCAAAATTTTATTTCTATAGAAAATTTTGTCAAAATTCTATTCCCATAGAAAATTTTGTCAACATTTTATTTCTATAGAAAATTTTGTCAAAATTTTATTTCTATAGAAAATTTTGTCAAAATTTTATTTCTATAGAAAATTTTGTCAAAATTTTATTTCTATAGAAAATTTTGTGAAAATTTTATTTCTATAGAAAATTTTGTCAAAATTTTATTTCTGTTGCAAATTTTGTCAAAATTTTATTTCTATAGAAAATTTTGTTAAAATTTTATTTCTATAGAAAATTTGGTTAAAATTTTATTTCTATAGAATATTTTGTCAAAATTTTATTTCTATAGAATATTTTGTCAAAATGTTATTTCTATAGAAAATTTTGTCAAAATGTTATTTCTATAGAAAATTTTGTCAAAATTTTATTTCTATAGAAAATTTTGTCAAAACTTTATTTCTATAGAAAATTTTTGTTTCTATAGAAAATTTTGTCAAAGTCATATTTCTATAGAAAATTTTGTCAAAATTTTATTTCTATAGGAAATTTTGTCACAATTTTATTTCTATAGAAAATTTTGTAAAAATTTTATTTCTATATAAAATGTTGTCAAAATTTTTTTCTATAGAAAATTTTGTCAAAATTTTATTTCTATAGAATATTTTGTCAAAATTTTATTTCTATAGAAAATGTTGTCAAAATTTTTTTCTATAGAAAAATTTGTCACAATTTTATTTCTACATAAAATTTTGTCAAAATTTTATTTCCATAGAAAATTTTTGTCAAATTTTTATTTCTATGAAATTTTTTTGTCAAAATTTTATTTCTATAGAAAATTTTGCCAAAATTTTATTTCTACAGAAAATTTTGTCAAAATTTTATTTCTATTGAAAATTTTGTCAAAATTTTATTTCTATAGAAAATTTTGTCAAAGCTTTATTTCTATAGAAAATTTTGTCAAAATCTTATTTCTGTAGAAAATTTTGTCAAAATTTTATTTCTACAGAAAATTTTGTCAAAACTTTATTTCTATAGAAAATTTTGTCAAAGTTTTGTTTCTATAGAAAATTTTGTCAAAGTCATATTTCTATAGAAAATTTTGTCAAAATTTTATTTCTATAGAAAATTTTCTTGTTTACGAAATTTCCTATAGAAATAAAATGTTAACAAAATTTTGTATAAAAATAAGTTTTAATAAAATTTTCTATAGAAATAATATTTTGACAAAATTTTCTATAAAAATAAATTTTAATAAAATTTTCCATAGAAATAAAATTTGGTAAAATAATTTTTTTTTTTGGTAGATTATTTATTCTAACGCCAAACGTATAATTTCTACCAGAACGGATGATAACTTCACCCCAGGAGGCTCAAGAAGTCAATTTGCGGGTATAAATTTATATTGCGGCTATACAGAGTGACTGATATGTAATGCAACGATGTAAATCTCTATATATTTATACCCACCATTCATTCCGTTTGTAACACATCAAAATATCGATTTTCGACTTTATAAAGTACATATATTATTGATCAAGGAGAAATTCTAAGACGATATAAATATGCCCTTCTGTCCTTCAAGTATGACGGCTACACCCAAAAAAAAATTGAAAGATGGCACTTTTCACATATTTTTAATTAGTTAAAAAAATTCACAAATATTTGTTAATTAAATCATTTTATTCTCAGACACGCTCTTGTATCACCTGTCCATAGATAACAATTATGTTATATGACACCCACTTGTGAACCACTAAAAATTTCTAGACAAATTTTGCATTTGCCGCAAGTGTGACAATAAATCATGGATAAATTTCAAATCAATATTCATATATTTTGTCAAATAATTAAAATTCGTGTTTTATGACATAAATCATGTCCGTTTTTTTTTTGGTAGTAGGTAACCCCATCTTGTGTTCACATTAGTTTGACTTATAACCAAAATGTTCTGGGTTGTAGATTTTGACATTTTTATTAACAGTATGATTCACTCAATACCTTCTCCCCTTTCAAAAGCTTGGACATCTAGCAATGTGATAGTTTTATTGTCAAAAATTTGGTTTGGACAAGGGAAAAAAATGATGATGAACAAAATCTTTTCAAATGGAAGTTTGTAGCTTTCAAATCATTCAAGTTGATTAGTGGCCAAAAATGCTTTTCTGGAGTTCTGGAGAAATTTGGATGATGTAATTTAGTTTATATATGTTATGTGATTCGTGGCTATGGGGATTTTATTAGCCAAAAATTCTTAATATTCACATTTAATGTGTGAATTTTTGTGGGAATGTGATTTTGTTGATGGAAAACAAAGATCTCTTTTTTCTGTCACCTTAAAAAACAATTATTCTGATATGTGCATATGTGATTTTTATGTCTTTTTACACTTTTGGCTAAATCTTCTCATGCCCTGGTATAAACTTAGATTTGTGGTTATTGGCATTTTATACGACTTTTTTTGTCAAAATAAAATTTTATATAGAATAATAAACATAAAAATACGCGTATTTAAGTAATAAGGAAATTGAAAATATTTTTACAGTATTGTTAAAAAAATTAAAAGATTTATTCGTTGTGAAATAATTATATATAACATAGTTAAAATTTATTAAAAATTTGGAATTTATTATTAGAAAATATTTTGGGAATTTATCATGTGTCACATCTTTTGCGACACTGTCCGTCCGTCTGTGGAAATCAGGCTAACTTCCGAACGAAACAAGCTATTGACTTGAAACTTGGCACAAGTAGTTGTTATTGATGTAGGTCGGATCATATTACAAATGGGCGATATCGGACCATTTTTTCGTACAGTCCCCATATCAACCGACCCCCAGATTTGGCTTGCCCCTTAGAGAAGCAAATTTCATCCGATCCGGTTAAAATTTGGTACGTGGTGTTAGTATATGGTCTCTAACATTCACGCTAAAATTGGTCCATAATTATATGTTGCCCCCATGTAAACCGATCCCCAGATTTGACCACCGGAGCCTCTTGGAGAAGCAAATTTCACCCGATCCGGTTAAATTTGGTACGAGGTGTTGATATATAGCCTCTAATACCCATGCAAAAATTGGTCCAAATCGGTCCAAAATTATATATAGCCCCCATATAAACGGATCCCCAGATTTGACCTCCGGAGCCTCTTGGAGGAGCAAATTTCATCCGGTCCAGTTGAAATTTAGTACGTGGTGTAAGTATACGGTCTCTAACAACCATGCAAAAATTGCTTCATATCGGTCCATATACATATAGACCCAATATAAACGGATCCCCAGAGTTGACCACCGGAGCCTCTAGGAGGAGCAAATTTCGTGGAATTCAGTTGAAATTTTGTATGTTCTGTTAGTATTAGAGGTGAGCACGTGAGTAATATTTGTCTCACGCATACTCACGAAAAATATCGTGACTCACGAATAGTTTTATGACTAATTTACCTTAGGGACGTGTTTGAAAACATGAGCATGATTAAAATCGAGAGCGTTATTAAACTCTTAACATCCCCGGTGTCACTAAAATTGTAAATGAATTTCATCTCGTAAGCGTTTTTAGTCCGTGGGCGGGATTTTTTCGTGAGCGTATTTTTCCGAAATTCATTACACACGCACACTCACGAAGAAATTATTTTCGTGACTCACGCTCAGGCACGACTTGTTTTTGTTAAACACGCGTGAGTCACGAAATTTTTCTTGTTAGTATATGGACACTAAAAACCGTGTAAAAATTAGTCCATATCGGTCCATAATTATATATAGCCCCCATATAAACCGATCCCCAGATTTGATCTCCGGATCCTCTTGCAGGAGCACATTTAATCCGATCCAATTGAATTGTGGTACGTGGTGTTAATATATTGCCTCTAACACGTGGTGTTAATATATTGCCTCTAACACCCATGCAAAAATTCGTCCAAATCGGTCCATAATAATATGTAGCCCCCACATAAACGCATCCACAGATTTTGCTTGCGGAGCCTCTTGAAACCTAACATGGTTCATATCGATCCAATCATACAAAAATTGTCCATATCGGTTCATAATTGTATATAGCCCCATATAAATCGACCCTCATATTTCACTTCTGGCTCCCTATTTACCACGCAACAGTTCATATCGGTTCGTAATTATTTATAGACTCCCCTATATATACCGATCAAGAACTGAATTATATACGTATTTAATCGGCCTTCTTTTTGTCTAATATATACCCCGTATGAACTAACTTACAATTTAGAAGACGATGTTAAGATGTTTTAAGATACCTTGCCATCGGTTAGTATTAGCACAACCCAAGTAATTCGATTCTGGATGACAGTCTTTAGTAGAACTTTCTACGCAATCCATGGTGGAGGGTACATAAGATTCTGCCTTACTGCTTGCCGAACTTGTTAAAGCTAAACTTAGTTATAGTTAAATTTAACTTACTTAGATTCAGCAGTGTTGTCAGAATAGGGGATTTTTTCCCAAACTGGGGATTTCTTTTTCTCGTGGTTGGGAATACTATTTCACTTTGGGGATCTGGGGATTTGACTGAGGATAAAGTTGTGATTTCGGGATTTTTGTGGGGATATTTACACCTTCAATCACATAGTATTAAATTTATTGTAGAAAGTCCATAATAATACTTGGGGTTATATACACGGTTACCACTCGAGCCAAAAATTATCTTCAAAAAAATTGGAGAAAATATTACCAAAAAACTACCAAAAAAAATCTTATTTTGCAAGATTTTATTTCTATAGAAAAATTTTGTCAAAATTTTATTTCGATAGAAAATTTTGTCAACATTTTATGTCTATAGAAATTTTTGTCAACATTTTATGTCTATAGAAATTTTTGTCAAAATTTTATTTTTAATAGAAAATTTTGTTATATTTTGCAAAAATTTGTTTATAGAAAATTTTGTCAAAATTTTATTTTGTATAGATAATTTTGACAAAATTTTATTCTGTATTCACGCAGAGAAGGAATATGATCACCTCAAACATGTTTTAAGAGCAAAATGTTATTTTTGAACATGGTTGCGAAAACCATGTTACATGGTCACCACCCAAAAATAACATTTTGCTCTTAAAACATGTTTGAGGTGATCATATTCCTTCTCTGGGTGTAGAAAATTTTGTCAAAATTTTATTTTTTATAGAAAATTTTGCCAATTTGTTTATAGAAAATACACACCGAGGAAAAAGGGGCTCTAATGCCAACTGAACTTTATTTTAGTTCATGAATCTTAGTTGATTTTAGTTAAATTTTGCACAATATGAGTAAATGTTCCTTATTTGAATGACTTGAACTTTAATGACGTGAACTAAAAATAAGAAAAAAAGTTGTATTCAAATATAGTGCACAATTTTACTAAAAAATAAAATAGTTCATGTTTTCCTAAAATGGCAGAAGTTTGCTTAAATTGAGTTCATAAGTCTCTCAAATGAGTAAATTTTACTAAAATTGTATCTGTCATAAACTTCGTATAGCGCTAAAGACATTTTAACAATTTTTAAATCCAATTTTTATACCCACCATCATAGAATGGTAACGGGGGTATAATAAGTTTGTCATTCCGTTTGTAACACATCGAAATATCGATTTCCGACTATATAAAGTATATATATTCTTGATCAGGGAGAAATTCTAAGGCGATATAACGATGTCCGTCTGTCCGTCTGTCTGTCTGTCTGTCTGTTGTAATCACGCTACAGTCTTCAATAATGAAGCAATCGTGCTGAAATTTTGCACAAACTCGTCTTTTGTCTGCAGGCAGGTCAAGTTCGAAGATGGGCTATATCGGTCCAGGTTTTTGGGATCTTGGGCTTATAGAAATCGTAGTTTTTATCCGATTTGCCTGAAATTTGAAATCTAGAGGTATTTTATGACCATTAAGAGGTGTGCCAAAAATAGTGAGTATCGGTCCATGTTTTGGTATAGCCCCCATATAGACCGATCTCCCGATTTTACTTCTTGCGCTTATAGAAACCGCAGTTTTTATTCAATTTTCCTGAAATTGGAAATCTAGAGGTATTGTAGGACCACAAATACGTGTGCCAAAAATTGTGAGTATCGGTCCATATTTTGGTATAGCCCCCATATAGACCGATTTCCCGATTTTACATCTTGGACTGCTAGAATCCGAATTTTTTATCCAATTTGTCTGAAATTTGAAATCTAGAGGTATTTTATGACCATAAAGAGGTGTGCCACAAATGGTGAGTATCGGTCCATATTTTGGTATAGCCCCCATATAGACCGATCTCCCGATCTTCTTGGGCTTCTGGAATCCGAAGTTTTTATCCTATTTGCCTGAAATTAGAAATCTAGAGGTATTTTCGTGTTTTAGTATAGCCCCCATAAGAACGATTTCCCGATTTAACTCCTTGGGTTTCTAGAAACCGTAGTTTTTATCTGATTTGCCTGAAATTCTAAATATTCTGGTATTTTAGGCTCACAAAAACGTGTATCGGATTAAGTTTTTATCGGTCCATTTGGCAATGCCTCCATATAGACCGACTTCACTTTTTGAGGGTGTAGAAGGCGCACTGATCATGAAAATTGCTTGAAACTCAATGTAAAACTTCCAGATTTTTCTTCTACAGATTTAAGATTTCAAATCAAGACGTTATTTTATAATTTTCTTGCACACTTACAAGAGATGTTAATGATTCCTCTAAAACTCAAACAAAAATGGTTCTTATAAATCCAGAATCTGATATAGTCTTCATAGGTGAAATCTTTAAATGTATCTTCGGGAAGTGTCCTCAAGTCCTCTAGCCCTCCTGAATAGAGGATTTACATGGTGGTGGGTATTTAAGATTCGGCCCGGCCGAACTTAGTGCTGTATATACTTGTTTCTTTCAACATATGAAATTTTCTTAAACAAGAGAAAAAAAATAATTATTTTTAATAAATTTTCTTCAATTTGACAAAAAGTATTAACTTATTTGTAACATGTTGCAATTAGAAAACTATTTTAGTTAAAATTTTCTAAAATAAACCTACATTTTCTTCCACGGTGGGTTAGCTTTTTTTTTTTGGTGCATCTTTGGCAGTATTGTTTTTTTAGTAGTACATTGAATTTTCGCTGGAGGGAGTAGTTTTTATGGTGGGAACTGGTATGTTAGAATTTATAATATATATTTTGTGCTTGTGCGTGTGTGAAGAAATACAAATTTTATTTTATTGTCCTACCAAAAAACAGTATTTACTCATCAAATTACTTCGACAGAAGTGCAGCATTTAAGTAAATGATCTAACAACCATGTATTGGTAAAAACTTAATTTCTGATATAACAACAAATTTATTTTGGTATTATAAAAGCTATGAACTGAAAAAAAAACTTACATGTAAAGTACCATTTCGATTTAATCAAAGAATTACTTAGACAACACTAATTATTTGGCAAGTATGTTTGTCATGGATATAAATAGTTTTCTAACATTGTTATATAGTCCGCAGAAGAAATAAAGTAAAACACAAAACTACAAAAAATATCGCCTGTGGAAAACTATCGTAACACACAAAACCAACTAAACGATACAAGCATACAAAACTAACTGATAGTTTCAATTTTGGATCTTAATAAAATAACCAGTTGGGTAAGTAGAGGAAGGCAACGGAAACTCTCAGTGTTTGTGTTTTTTGTGTGTGTTTTTTTAACGGAAGAGTACATAAAATTAAACCCTTCTTTTTTCACTCACAGTTTTGGGGTTTTTTGTTCCCCTTTGCTGCTCTTACCTTGCCAACGATGTTGATCCTCTGTAAATCCTCTGGTTTATTCACCCTATGCTCTCTCAAAATTTTTTTGTGGTGGAGACTGTTAAGCAATGGTGAATTGTGTTTTACGGTAGACCACAAGCAATGTAAGCTCATATTTAGTGTACGCTTGTGTGTGTGAGTGAAGCATACAAATCTTATTTTATTTTCCTACCACAAGAACAACTTATGGTTGTTGTTGCTAGTACGAGTAAATAACGCAAAATTTCATACTCACTAAAACTACTTCCACAAAAGTACAGCACGTAAATGATCTAACAGTCATGTATTTGGACAAAATGAATTTCTCCATTAAGAACAAATTTATGTAAGCATTTAAAAAACTTTGAACAGTAAACAAACTTACATGTAAGGCACCAATAGGATTTATTCAAATTATTTGGCGAGTATGTTTATCGTGGGTATAGTTTTTTAACACTGTTATATAGTCCACAGAAGAAATGAAAAAAAAACACACACACAACACTACAAAAATAGCAAATTTTTATAACACACAACACGACCATACGGCACGAGCATAAAAACCGAACTGTTAGTTTAGTTTTTGGACGATAATAAAATAACCTGTTGAGCAAGGAGAGGAAGCGCATATTAAACGCATGCAACTCATTTTGATGGTAACGGGACAAAAGAATTTTGTGGATGTGATAGATGTATCTTCACTTGTGTTATTTTATGTATTAAGCCTAGTAGTAAGATCACTTTTTCGGACGAAAAACTGTTATATTCCATATAAAAAAACGTTAGCGCGGAAATCTTTGTTTCGAAATCTTTGTTTTGAGCATTTTCAAACACATATTTATACAACCCTGGATTTTTCGCACGAAAAAATAGGCAGGCATATTATTTCGCATAAATAAGTTAACATCTCTGGTTTTGAGAACGTTTTTACGGAGATAGATGGAGATATTCGTTTTTCGCAGAAACGAACTTTGCATTTACAGAAAAAGGGAGATTTATACATTCAAAAAAAGTGAACCCACCAGAAACGAAAATGTGCACAGAAAAAAATTTCTGTAATTAAACTAATGCTAAATTTAACTTATTTTTAATGCAAAAAAATCATTTGTTTGTAGTTAAATTTTATTATTTTTTGCGAAATTTTCCTTTCTTTAAGTATGTCTCAAACATTTTATGAACTAAACGAGGGTATAAATTTCAACGACCGTATACATAAGTTCAATATGAACTAGAGCAGAAGAAAATTTTCGTACGATTCCCAAAAATAGTAAGAATGAACTAATGTATGGTTAAAATAGTCATGGTTTGGGTGTAATTTCGGAAATTGCAGTTAAAAGTACACCAGGGCATTAAATTTTCCTGGTTTTAACAAAGCTTTGTGGAAATCTCAAAAAGTGGAATACAATTTAGTTTAATTTTCGCACGAGGTAGTTCATTCTTCCTATAAAACAGTTTTACTTCTTTTTTGTACAATTACCACTTTTTGAAACGGAAATAATGTAATTTAATTTCTATTATACTAAAATCAATTTAACTTTATTTCAGTTCATGGAATTATTATGTTTGGAGAATGTTTCCTTGACTATAATAATTTTTTGTGTACGTTAGTTAAATGAACTAAAAAACGGGGAATAATTCTGCACAAATGAAGCAAAAAGATACACAAAATTCGTGATTCTCACAAAATAGTTCATTATTTCTTTAAATTTGTAATTTTACTGCAAATGTGGCACTAAAGATATTCTTGCAATTCTGAACTCCAATTTTTTCCTTCAAACTACAAAATTTTCTTTAACAACTCTAAAAAGTTTTTCTTATTTTTGTGATATCGGAACGATGTCAGCGTTTGCAATACTGTTTAGTTAAAATTTTCTAAAAATAATTTAAATTTTCTAAAATTAACCAAAATTTTTCTTTCTGGCTGGTTCACAGTTTTTTCAGTGTAAAGACAAAATTTCTATGAAATTTTCTCTAAAGACAAAATGTCTATGAAATTTTCTCTAAAGACAAAATTTCTATGAAATTTTCTCCAAAGACAAAATTTCTATGAAATTTTCTCCAAAGACAAAATTTCTATGAAATTTTCTCTAAAGGCAAAATTTCTATGAAATTTTCTATAAAGAAAAAATTTCTATGCAATTTTTCAGTGCAGTATACCCGTTTTGAAACGTTTTTATTTATTTTCTGAACAACACCACTGAATAATTTCACTATTTTTCACTTTTGGCTCTTTGGACCTCTCATATACCACTTTTTAAGAAGAATTCACCTACCCAAAGAAAAATACTTTCCTCCGGAACTAAAGTGTAACCCCCGAAAAAAGGCAACGAAATTTTTTACATAGCCAATTTATCTTTATTTTAGTTCATGAAAATTGATTTAGTTGATTTTAGTTCTATTTTTATTTTATTTATTTATTTATTTAGTGTAAATTAATTTACAACAAGTATATACGGCCGTAAGTTCGGCCAGGCCGAATCTTATGTACCCTCCACTATGGATTGCGTAGAAGCTTCTACAAAAGACTGTCATCCACAATCGAATTACTTGGGTTGTGGTATCTTAAAACTTTTAACATCCTTTTCTAAATTGGGAGTTAGTCCATACGTGTTAGAGAGCCAGAATTGAAATATGGGGTCGCTTATATGGGGGCTATATACAATTATGAACTTGATATGGACCAATTTTTGTGTGATTGGGGATCGATTTATCTGAGGGCTATATATAACTATAGACCGATATGGACTTAGTTAGGCATGGTTGTTAACGGTCATATACTAGCACAATGTACCAAATTTCAACTGACTCGGATGAAATTTGTTCCTCCAAGAGGCTTCAAAACCAAATCTCGGGATCGGTTTATATGGGGGCTATATATGATTATCGACTGATATGGACTACTTTTGGCATGGCTGTTAAATATCATATACTACCACCACGTATCAAATTTCAACCAGATCGGATGAATTTTGCTTCCCCAAAAGGCACCGGAAGTCAAATCTGGGGATCGGTTTATATGGGGGCTATATATAATTATGGACTGATATGAACCCATTCCTGCATGGTGGTTGGATACCATATACTAACATCACGTACCAAATTTCAACCGAATCGGATGAATTTTGGTCTTCCAAGAGGCTCCGGAGGTCAAATCTGGGTATCGGTTTATATGGGGCCTATATATAATTATTGACCGATTTCGACCAATTTTTGAATGGGTGTTTGAGGTCATATATTAACACCACGTACCAAATTTCAGGCGGATCGGATGAAATTTGCTTCTCTTAGAGGCTCCGGAGGTCAAATCTGGGTATCGGTTTATATGGGGGCTATATATAATTATGGACCGATGGGGACCATTTTTTGCATGGTTGTTAGAGACCATATGCTGACACCATGTACCAAATTTCAGCCGGATCGGATGAAATTTGCTTCTCTTAGAGTCCCCGCAAGCCAAATTTGGGGGTCCGTTTATATGCGGGCTATACGTAAAAGTGGACCGATATGGCCCATTTGCAATACCATATGACCTACATCAATAACAACTACTTGTGCCAAGTTTCAAGTCGATAGCTTGTTTCGTTCGGATGTTATCGTGATTTCAACAGACGGACGGACGGACATGCTCAGATCGACTCAGAATTTATATATACTTTATGGGGTCTTAGAGCAATATTTCGATGTGTTACAAACGGAATGACAAAGTTAATATACCCCCATCCTATGGTAGAGGGTATAAAAAATATAAAGAAAAATAACATTACACTGAAAAAAATATTGTCGTGAGGTCAAAGATTTCATGTCTTTAAAATACGAATGCAAATTTTGCTTAGCATAGAAGACGCATTTCTCTAGTATAAAGTTTTTTTCCTTGACCAAAGGTCGATAAACTTTTCAATGAAGTCGTATTGTCCTTATAATTAAGTGATTTGATTTAAAAATGGATATCATAACATGAAAGAAAAAATGTTTGGGCTAAGGTCAACTTGACTTTAATAATTTAGAAAAAATCTTTAAATTTAATGAAATTGTCTTTAAATTTGTTGTCTTTTTGCATCTTGACTACAAAGCAAAAAATCGTTCAAATATAGGACATGTTTTTCAACACTTTATTTGAAAGACGTTTTGTACTTGAAACACAGCATAATTTCTACTAGAAGTCGAGTCTTAATTTGGAAAATAAAGTCGTCGTTAACTTGTTTTTAAAGGACTTTGATAGCATATGAAGAAAAAAAAGCTGAAAAAGCGAAAAATTAAAATTTGCTTCCTAGAAGCAAGTACACAAAATCCGATTTTAAAAGAGAATTGTGTCTTAAAAGTATCCTTACTTGTATTCTCCGCTTCTTTGGCTCGGAATCAATACCAAATTTTTTAAAGTAAAGACAAAATCTTTGGAACCGGGTATGCTCTTTTTCAGTGTAGGATTGGTTGTCAGGACCTTCATCTATAATATCTAATAATTGTTTATTGTTTATAAGAAAAATTTTAAATCATTATATATTTCTAAGAATGTTAGCTGGTAGGTGTGATTTCAGTTGGAAGTAGTCGATTTCCTGAATGGATGCTGTAAGCGATTCGATTTTAGTTCAATTTTGCCAAATGTGAGAAAATTTTTCTTTTTTAAATTATTTTTTGTTTACTTTAACACAGAAAAATATCTACTGTAAAACTGATGCTAAAATGAACTAATATTTATTGCAAAAATTTTATTTTGTTTTAGTTGATTTTTAAAATGTTGTAAGAAATTTTCCCAGCTCAACGAATTTTTCTTTATTCCAAGTATGTCTCAAAAATTTTATGAACTAAATGACAGTAAAATTTTAATGGCATACAAATTAGTTCAATTCTAACTAAAAAAGAAGAAGTCTTTCGTACACTTCTCAAAAATACTAAGAATGAATTACAGCGTGGTTAAAATGGGAATAATCTGGCGCCCAAGATTTTTTTCTGTATTTTTAGTTTAGTTTTTCGAGAAAGATGCATTTCGTAAATGGTAATTAAAAATCCAAAAATGTCGGAAAAAGTTCGTCAAATTTGAAGAATCTCAAAATTTGGAATATAATTTAGTTCAATTTTCGCACGAGATATTTCATTTTTCCCATAATGTAGTTTACTTTTTTTTTCTGTGAATGAGATGAACTAAAAATGAAAATAAAAAGTTGTATACAAATAAAATAAACAATTTTACTAAATATGAAAATAGTTCATATTTTCCTAAAATGAGTGAAGTTTGCTGAAACTGAGTTCATAAGTTCAATTACTAAATTAGTAAAATATTTTATTTAAAATTTTCTAATATAAACATACATTTTCTTTCATCGTAGGTTAACTTTTTCTGGGTGTAGACAAACGAATTTACCCTTTATTGTAAAGTATTGTCTTTAAAAGCAATAAAACTCGAAGTGAGGACAAAGACGAGTGTATCCAATATTTTTTATTTTCCAAGAAACGCCTTCTTTCAATCTAGAAACAAAAATTATACTTATTAAATTGAAGAAAGGTCCTTTTAGACTATAATCAACTACTGTCTGCAAATCCCATTTAGCCTGTTGTACTTAATTATTTCTATTATTCAAACCATATAGCATATAAACACTCTCCTTATTCCATTAAGCTCGATGGACTGCTACATACGTATTATATATTTATGAGCGAATCTTTAATTCCTCATCAATGAAAATATAGAAGAAATGGTCAAAACAATAAAACTCCAACCACAAGACCGGCAAAATAAATTGTCAAAAGCTAATTTTGGCAAAAGCTTCGGAGGACAGAGAAAATGTGAGAGCAAAAGCTTTAGAAACCATAAAAAATAACCCAGTCACACGCACAAAACGAAAAAAGCTTTTTTCATTAGAATTTCTTGGCAATTTCAGTAGTTGCTCATAGATATTGTTAGGCTAAAAAAGATTGTTGAAAAAAAATTAAATGAAAATTAAAGAAATATATTTAAAATATATAATTTATAGAAATTTTGATTTAGTGTAGTTTAATATATATAAAAGTTAATTTGAAAATGTTTAGCAACATCAAAAAAAAATCACAGTGATATATAATTAAAAAAAAATATCTATAAAGTGTAAAGGTTGAAAAATATTTATGAAAGTAGTTAAATAAATGTTTATAAATAATACTATGTTAGTTAATATTAAAGCAATATAAATAAATTATATTATAATAATTAAAATAATAAAACAAGTGTTATGCAAATTATGAAAATTACAAACGGAAAAATTAGGTGTAGTTCAGAAGTTTCTATGAGAAAAACAATTTGAAAGAACCATTATAAAACTATATATAATCCTACAACAATAATGTTCCTCTTCTTTGTATAAAACTTGAAACAAATAATAATAATTGTTAAAAATAGTTACTACCATCACCAAAATACAATTTTGGCCAAAATAAGCATTGTTACCGTTAATTATGTCAAAAGTGACATCCCAACTTGACTCTGCAGTTATACATACACAGTCAAAAGCAACAGCAACCACAAAAGAGACGACCACTATAGACTACTTAGCGTCATCGTCATAGTCTTGGCCATTATTATTATCATCCAAGAGACTCAAGAACTTAAATGTTAAAAGTAATGCGTGGGGTATTCCTCATATGGAAAAACAAATGTCTACCGACATTTCATGATATGAATTCAGAATAAATTTTTCAATAAAAAAATATACAAAAAAAAGTGAACTAAACCTTACCATAAATAGAATAAGCTTTTGTTACCCCATCCAAAACCTAGAATATAAATACTTGATATGTTTTCTGAAAGAAATGACATTTAACCCACAACAAAAATATAAATAATTTCCCCAAATACGATATTATTAAACATGTAACGAGGAAATTTGTTTACCCCCTAAAAAACAAGAAACAACACAAGCCAGCAGAGACCATTAATAATAATAAAATAATAGAATCAAAAAACCAAAGGTCTAAATATGTCAACAAAACAAAAAGAGATGAGATAAAAAAAGCGTCACATGGTCCTCGAAAACAATTGAAAACAGCTGATTCATAAATGAGCAATTGTAAACACACCCCAAGATATATTAAAAAGCAATACAGTTATACCCTATAAGCTCTCTCTCACTCTGTGTTTCTCCCCATTCGTACTACACAGAGAGCGATATATAACTAACCTACCAAAACCCCATTTGTAAACAGCCCACCCACCTTACAAACAGTGGCAACTTTAAGCAGAAATGTGTTACACATACCCAAACCTTTTATTTACACTGCCACCTTCTGTAACGTACATTTATATGTAAAAGTGTATTAATGTTAGCACTGTTAAAGATAACCCTATCTGTAGTGTTGTTGTTAAACAGTTCAAGGTCGTAGTGGCTGTTGCACTTGTTAAGCTTTCACAAAAGAAAACAAATGTATCAAACAACTATGTACGAGAATCTATAAAAATAATTAGTTAAACAAAACGTCAATGAAAACAAAAACAAATTCAAAGCATAAAGCAACAAACACACACACATAATTAGCCTTTTGGTGTCATGTATTCAAAGAAATAGACAACAACAACAATAAAGGAAACGGAAATCTAAAAGCAAAGTGTGTTCACATCTCTTAATTAAAGTCTACTCATGATCAAATCTAAGTGAAAATATTTGTGTTTGTTTTATTTTAAAAAAATATATAAAAAGAAATACACATGATGCTGTTTATCAAAGGTTTTAAAAGTCTCATGTAAATGATTTGTTTGATAAATAACATTATTTAAATAAACCTCTCAACAAATATAACAACCTGTAAGCTTGGCTTACACTAATCATCTGTCGATATGGCTTTATTTACATGTTGCTTTGAACCTGTGGAATTTCCAGAATTTTTAGATACATTTATTCAAAAATGTACCGATCCATCATGTAAGTTAAAAAAAAATTATTTTAGTATATTTTATATATATGAAATCAGATCATATACCATTACCTACATATATTTTGAACAAATTTCTCTATGTAGTTCTATTCTATTTTAATGACATAGATAAGGTACACCGAAAAAAGTCCTCTTTTATAGGAAGAATGACCAAACTCGTGCGAAAATTGAACTAAAATGTACTCCATATTTTGAGATTTCCACAAAGCGATGTTAAAACCAGCAAACTTTAATGCCATGTTGTACTTTTTAAATGCAGTTCACGAAATGACACCCTCTCATAGAAGAACAAGTATATACGGCCGTAAGTTCGGCCAGGCCGAAGCTTATGTACCCTCCACCATGGATTGCGTACACGCAAAGAAAAAAAAACGTTTGGAAAACGTGTACCGAAAACGTTTTTCTTTTGTTAGAGTTTTTTTAATTGCTTCGAAAAGTATACACTTTTATCACCAAAAAAATTCGTTTGTTACAAAATTTTTATTTTTTCAGTAAAAAAAGTTATTTTTGAACCAACAACACAGTCCATTTCGTTTATATCAAACACTGTTCTTTTCTAAATTTAGGTCTTTAATAAGACACATTTTACAGTTCATAGTAAAAATTTAATATAGTAAAGGGTGATTCTTTTGAGGTTAGGATTTTCATGCATTAGTATTTGACAGATCACGTGGGATTTCAGACATGGTGTCAAAGAGAAAGATACTCAGTATGCTTTGACATTTCATCATGAATAGACTTACTAACGAGCAACGCTTGCAAATCATTGAATTTTATTACCAAAATCAGTGGCAGAAAATCCGCTTTTTTATCGACAAATTTTGTTCAGCGATGAGGCTCATTTCTGGTTGAATGGCTACGTAAATAAGCAAAATTGCCGCATTTGGAGTGAAGAGCAACCAGAAGCCGTTCAAGAACTGCCCATGCATCCCGAAAAATGCACTGTTTGGTGTGGTTTGTACGCTGGTGGAATCATTGGACCGTATTTTTTCAAAGATGCTGTTGGACGCAACGTTACGGTGAATGGCGATCGCTATCGTTCGATGCTAACAAACTTTTTGTTGCCAAAAATGGAAGAACTGAACTTGGTTGACATGTGGTTTCAACAAGATGGCGCTACATGCCACACAGCTCGCGATTCTATGGCCATTTTGAGGGAAAACTTCGGAGAACAATTCATCTCAAGAAATGGACCGGTAAGTTGGCCACCAAGATCATGCGATTTGACGCCTTTAGACTATTTTTTGTGGGGCTACGTCAAGTCTAAAGTCTACAGAAATAAGCCAGCAACTATTCCAGCTTTGGAAGACAACATTTCCGAAGAAATTCGGGCTATTCCGGCCGAAATGCTCGAAAAAGTTGCCCAAAATTGGATTTTCCGAATGGACCACCTAAGACGCAGCCGCGGTCAACATTTAAATGAAATTATCTTCAAAAAGTAAATGTCATGGACCAATCTAACGTTTCAAATAAAGAACCGATGAGATTTTGCAAATTTTATGCGTTTTTTTTAAAAAAAAAGTTATCAAGCTCTTAACAAATCACCCTTTAGAATGTAATGTTGAAAATTTTTCGGAATCTTCCGATCATATCTGGAATATATGTAAAAAAAAAAAAAAAACTTTGGTCGAAGCAGGGATCGAACCCACGACCCTTAGCATGCAAGTCAGACGTAGCAACCACTGCTCCACGGTGCCCAACTAAATGTATTTTTCTGTTAAATAAACTTTGTTTAATCGGCTCGTGGGCGCCGCAAGCTATGCTATATAAATATAACTTTGTTATATGGGTAATTGTCTATTGATGACAATAACGGCTACATGGCTCAGTGGATAGTGTGTTGGCTTACAAATTGCATGGTCCGCGGTTTGATTCTCCGTCCAGGCGAAAGGTAAAAAAAAAATTTTTAATTTATAAAATTGTACAATTTCTTCTACATTGTTTGTGTTACAGAAAAAGGTGCTAAGAACTAAAAAACTTCGTGGAAGTGGGAAAGATGTGAGGAAAAATGCAATTAGCCAGAAAAAAAATTTTTTGAGTTAGTCTTTATGAAATTGTTTTTACATCCTGCAAAAGAATAAACGTTTATCACAAAAAAATATACTTTTCTTCCAAATACACTTCCTTTCAACGAAAAGCAAATGAGAAACGAACTTTGTTTGTCTAAAATTTCGTTTGGGAGGAAAGAATTATTTTTTTGCGTGTAGAAACTTCTACTGAAGACTGTCATGCACAATCGAATTACTTGGGTTGCGGTAACACTTGCCAATGGCAAGGTATCTTAAAACTTCCTAACACCGTCTTCTAAATTGCAAGGTAGTCCATACGTGGTATATACACACAAAAAATTTTCACGAAAATTTTTCCAATTAAAATTTTAATTGAGTTTTAAAAAATATTCAATTAAAAATTTAATTGATTCAACAAATTTTTTAATTGAAACAAAAATCAATCACAAAAATAATAGTATCAATTAATTTTTTAATTGGATCAATTAACTTTTTAATTGACCTTCAATTAATTTTTTAATTGATACTATCATTTCTGTGATTAAAGACATTTCAATTAAAAATTAAATGGATCAATTAATTTCGTGATTGAATCAGAAAAAAATTTTTTTGTGTGTATATAACTAAAAAAGGCCGATTGAATACGTTTGACAAAATTTTCTATAGAAATAAAATTTTGACAAAATTTTCTTTAGAAATAACATTTTGACAATGTTTTCTATAAAAATAAAATGTTGGTAGATTATTTTTGGCTCGAGTGGCAACCTGAATATGAACCGATATGGACCAATTTTTGTGTGATTGGGGATGGGCTATATATATAACTATAGACCGATATGGACCAATTTTGGCATGTATATTAGCGGCCTTATACTAATACCACGTTGCAAATTTCAACCGGATCGGATGAATTTTGCTCCTACAAGAGGCTCCGGAGATCATATCTGGGGAACGGTTTATATGGGGGCTATATATAATTATGGACCGATATGGACCAATTCTTGCGTGTTTGTTAGCGACCACATTTTAACACCATGTTCCAAATTTCTACCGGATCGGATGAATTTTGCTCCTCCAAGAGGCTCCGGATGACAAATCTGGGAATCGATTTATATGGGGGCTATATATATTTATGGACCGATATGGACCAATTTTTGCATGGTCATTAGAGAACATATACCAACACCATGTACCAAATTTCAGCCGTATCGGATGAAATTTTCGTTTCTTAGAGGCTCCGCAAGCCAAATCGGGGGATCGGTTTATATGGGGGCTATATATAATTATGGACCGATGTGGACCAACTTTGCATGGTCATTAGAGAACATATACCAATACTATGTACCAAATTTCAGCCGGATCGGATGAAATTTGCTTCTCTTAGAGGCTCCGCAAGCCAAATCGGGGGATCAGTTTATATGGGGGCTATATGTGATTATGGACCGATATGGACCAATTTTTGCATGGTTGTTAGAGACCATATACTAACATCATGTACCAAATTTCAGCCGGATCGGATGAAATTTGCTTCTCTTAGAGCAATCGCAAACCAAATTTGGGGGTCCGTTTATATGGGGGCTATACGTAAAAGTGGACCGATATGGACCAATTTTTGCATGGTTGTTAGAGACCATATACTAACACCATGTACCAAATTTCAGCCGGATCGGATGAAATTTGCTTCTCTTAGAGCAATCGCAAGCCAAATTTGGGGGTCCGTTTATATCGGGGCTATACGTAAAAGTGGACCGATATGGCCCATTTGCAATACCATCCGACCTACATCAATAACAACTACTTGTGCCAAGTTTCAAGTCGATAGCTTGTCAGCCGGATCGGATGAAATTTGGTTCTCTTAGAGGCTCCGCAACCAAATCGGGGGATCGGTTTATATGGACCGATGATTATGGACCGATATGGACCAATTTTTGTATGGTTTTTAGAGACCATATACTAACATCATGTACCAAATTTCAGCCGGATCGGATGAAATTTGCTTCTCTTAGAGCAATCGCAAGCCAAATTTGGGGGTCCGTTTATATGGGGGCTATACGTAAAAGTCGATCGATATGGACCAATTTTTGCATGGTTGTTAGAGACCAAATACTACCACCATGTACCAAATTTCAGCCGGATCGGATGAAATTTGCTTCTCTTAGAGCAATCGCAAGCAAGGGGCTATACGTAAAAGTGGACCGATATGGACCAATTTTTGCATGGTTGTTAGAGACCATATACTAACACCATGTACCAAATTTCAGCCGGATCGGATGAAATTTGCTTCTGTAAGAGCAATCGAATATATATACTTTATGGGGTCTTAGAGCAATATTTCGATGTGTTACAAACGGAATGACAAAGTTAATATACCCCCATCCTATGGCGGAGGGTATAAAAATACCTTAACATTTTTGATTTTATTCTGTGAAATACAACCTTCGCACGGGTCTTTAAACGTTGAATTTTATCTAAAATAAAATCATAGAAAAATGATCTCTAGAAAACAGGAGCTGTTATATTTTCCAACAACCAAAAATTGTTTTTAGTTTAATCCAGCCATAAAGGTTGAGTTACATATCATGCGTTAATCCGTACGTTGATGGAAGGATTGATATTTTTAAGTTTGAAGCACTCTAACAAAACTGTTGCTTTCAAAGAGAAAATTCAACTCTTCAATCAACGGACGAATTAAAGCATGGCATGTAACTCAACCTTAATACTTAAAATACTTAAAAGCAAAATACTTAAAATCTTCTAAATGTAAATTGCTGCCGGGTTATATAGGCTTTTATCTTTTTTTTTGTTGAATTTATTTCGAAATACAAAATGTTACCCAATCTACGCCTTAGACCTGTTCCATCCATATTATGACAATATTCGATAAAAATATAATCCTCGCCATACATATTTTTCCGCTGGTAATTTAGAGTTTTGTAGGCAAATCGAATATTATTGAATTTCAGTTTTAACAGTTTTTCGAAAAACTTATTTTTCTGCTGTTTAGAGTTTTGGAGGGAAAATGGAATATTATTGAATTTCATTCAATTTAACAGCTTTTTAAGAGCTCTTAAATACAACTCTGTTCAATAATAACTTGGCAGCATTCTACAACAGCTGATGGTAGCATTTATTTTCTTATTTGTGCGATTTTATTTTAACCTAGTAATTATCGCATGTTTTCTTTTGTTTTGTATTCTAAATAATTGATGCCATCTCTTTTACCCACACATTGCAAACACCACCCGTACTCTTCACACCATTCATTCAATACTCATCGTCGAACAGCTGCTTTTGGAATATATTCCTGGTATCCTCGTCTCAGATCTTGTGAAAAAGTAGCTGTATAACTCTCAGATCAAGGATCCAGAACATTATTCCATCAATCAGTCAAACGAATTTTGTATTAATTGCGGCTTTTTAAAACCATCAACATGTCGGGTGAGTCACTATTGTAAGCAAGTTCTCTTTGCAAAGGCCATTATTGTCCATCTAGTGGGTATATGGTGTTGAGTGATTCCTCCTATAGTTTGGAATCATGTACGATATCCACAATGTAAGAAAGACAAACAAATGGTTTGCGTGGACCCTTGGAAAGTTTACAAATCCTTGGAGAAAGGTTTGCTAGTGTTACTTAATATGACGTTGCAGGTCATTGGCCTTGCCTTGGGGTTGTTTAATATTTAGTTGATAGTTCAGAGTACATCCAAGCGTAAGGGAATCAAAAATATATGAAATTTTAGCTCAGATATTTGTCTATGAAGCCTAAAATATGTTTTTCCAGTAGGATTTTGTATTTTCACCTCTTTTTTTAATAAGCCAAACGATCTATAGAATCTAGAAATGTTATCCCTCAAACATATAATTTACACATAAGCCCTTTACCTTTTATCCTTGCCATCTTTATAAATAATATAACTTATTTTCTATAACAACATCACCCATCGTTTTCCAACTTCATTTTATAGAGGTTAAAGTCCAAGGTCTATGATACTTCTATAAATGCCTGATGAAAACATACGTAAACGTGTGCCGTATATGATAAATCTATTTGCAAAGTGAAGAGGGGTGTGGTTATTTTGACCTGATCACCTATAAATGTTTGATTTTAAAAAGTATTATTCTTAATTGTTTCTGTCAATACAAGCAAAGATATAATAGGAAATAATTGTCATAGCTATTGGAGGGGAAATCTTTATTGTGAACTTATACAAAAATATCTTTATTCGATTGATAAGATTGCATACTAACAAGAATAGTTAACAAATACATGCGAAAAAAATGTTACCGGCATTCTGTATAGTTATTTAGAGTTAATGGTTTTAGATATTTCATTCTTTCTATTCCCATGAATCTATTCCTTGTAGATGGATACATTTTTATTCACTATATTTACTGTAATCTAAGCAGCTGCACCAAATAAAAAGAATGGAAAAGGTCCAAGGCATTAAGTCAGTAGCATTTGGTCTTTCTATATTATTTAAGTTAAAGAAGGGCCTCCACATGCTGGTTTTCAGGACCCACTTTAAGGCATAATAAGAACGACACCATATTTGTTCAGACCAAATCATTTATTCTCAACCTATGCTATGGATTGGATTGTTTACTTGTTCACACTACAATTAGATCTTCTCTCGAACATAAAGGATGAAACCTTGAAAAAAATGGCTGATAAAGCAAAACCGCGGTTCTACGACAAAATTACACCTCGAATTTCTCAAAAGTATGACACTCTCAAAGTCCAACTCTGAGTTGTCTACGACAATTGTTCATAAAATTATAGAAAGGGAACCATCATGGTACAATGGGTTCTGGGTCCAATTTCAGTTTCGACCGAACACCGAGGTTTTTTATCCCCTCTCAGTAATACTTGTAACATATTTGAGAGTTTCAAAACTACTTTAAGTAGTTTGACCCTAATGTGAAATGCCGTTCGGACTCGGCTATGAAAAGTAGGTCCCTTCCCATTGAACTAAATACGGAATCGGAATGCACACAGTGATAAGAAAGAAGTTCAGCAATCTGGTATTGCAATGGACTGAATAGTCTAATTAAGCCTGAAAAAACGGTCTGCCCAACCCAAGCTATTATTATAGAAGTGAATCGTCGATTTTCGATAATTTGTAATTGGAACATTAACTTTTCACTCGGTTCAATTTCTCGTACCACATATAAGATGTGCTTTCTATACCCACCACTGTAGGATGCTGGTGGATATATAATAAGTTTGCCGTTCCGTTTAAAATACTTCAAAATCAAGTTAGAAGATGAACAACGGTCCAGGCTTTAATACCCGCATGTAAACTGACCCCCCTATGTGGTTTCTTAAAAATCTAAAAAACGCAAGTTTTGTCCGATTTGCTCGAAATAAAAAATCTAGAGGTGAGGTTCATAGATAGGTTGCCTAATATGGTGTGTATCGATCCATGTTTTGATCCGATTTCTCGATTTTAATACTTGGTCCTCTAGATACTACATTTTTTGTCTTATTTTCCTGAAATTAAAAATGTATTTTAGGTGCACAAAGGTATGTTCTAAATATGGTGTGTTTGGTCCATGTTTTGGTATAGACCCCATATAGGCAGACATCTTGATTTAACTTTTTTGGCTCCTACACACCATAATTTTTATAAAATTTCCATGAAATTGGAAATCTGGAGGTCTTATAAGTCCACAAGTAGGTTTGGCGAAAATGGTTTATATCGGTCCATAGATTGTTATAGGCCCCATATAGAGCGAATTTACTTCTTTGCCATCTAGACACTGCAAATTATATCCCATTTGCCGGATATTTGATATCCTGAGGGCCTAATATGCATCAGTTCATGGTTTCACATAGCTTCCATAAAGACAGATCTCCCGATTTGTTTTCATGAGCTTCTAGACATCGCAATTTTTATCCTATTTGCCTGAAATTGTAAATTTAGAGTTAGAGGTATAAGTATGCCGAATATGATGGGTATCGGTCCTTATTTTAGTTTGGTCTTCATATCACGGTTGTCACAGTTGTTAGTATTCTACGAAAAACGGTAGATTGTACTGTTTGGTAAAAAATTTTATAGAAATAAAATTTTGAAATAGAAATAAAATTTTAAAAATTTTTTATAGAAATACAATTTTGAAAAAATTTTCTATAGAACTAAAATTTTGACAAAATTTTCTATAGAAATAAAAATTTTTTAAAGAAATAAAATTTTGACAAAATTTTCTATATAAATAAAGCTTTGACAAAATTTTCTATAGAAATAAAATTTTGACAAAATTTTCTATAGAAATAAAATTTTGACAAAGTTTTCTATAGAAATAAAATTTTGACAAAATTTTCTATAGAAATAAAATTTTGAAAAAATTTTGTATAGAAATAAAATTTTCACAAAATTTTCTATAGAAATACAATTTTGACAAGATTTTCTATAGAAATACAATTTTGATACAATTTTCTATAGAAATAAAATTTTGAAAAAATTTTCTATAGAAATAAAGTTTTGACAAAATTTTCTATAGAAATAAAAATTTGACAAAATTTTCTATAGAAATAAAATTTTGACAAAATTTTCTATAGAAATAAAATTTTGACAAAATTTTCTATAGAAATAAAATTTTGACAAAATTTTCTATAGAAATACAATTTTGACAAAATTTTCTATAGAAATAAAATTTTAACAAAATCTTCTATAGAAATAAAATTTTAACAAAATTTTCTATAGAAATAAAATTTTAACAAAATTTTCTATAAAAATAACATTTTAACAAAATTTTCTATAGAAATAAAATTTTGACAAAATTTTCTATAGAAATAAAATTTTGACAAAATTTTCTATAGAAATAAAATTTTGACAAAATTGTCTATGGAAGTAAAATTTTGACAAAATTTTCTATAGAAATAGAATTTTGACAAAATTTTGTATACAAATAAAATTTTGACAAAATTTTCTATAAAAATAAAATATTAACAAAATTTTCTATAGAAATATAATTTTGACAAAATTTTCTATAGAAATAAAATTTTGACAAAATTTTCTATAGAAATACAATTTTTTAAATTTGGATGTATTTTATTTTAGAAATTTCATTTCATTATACGTAAAATTTTCATTTATTTTGATCAAATATTCTATGGAAATATAATTTTGACAAAATTTTCTATAGAAGTAAAATTTTGACAAAATTTTTAATAGAAATAAAATGTTGGCAAAATTTTCTATAGAAATGAAATTTTGACAAAATTTTCTATAGAAATACAATTTTGACAAGATTTTCTATAGAAATAACATTTTAACAAAATTTTCTATAGAAATAAAATTTTGAAAAAATTTTTGATAGAAATAAAATTTTGAGAAAATTTTTTATAGAAATAAAATTTTGAGAAAATTTTCTAAGGAAATAAAATTTTGAGAAAATTTTCTAAGGAAATAAAATTTTGACAAAATTTTCTATAGAAATAAAATTTTGACAAAATTTTCTATAGAAATAAAATTTTTAGAAAATTTTCTATAGAAATAAAATTTTGAGAAAATTTTCTAAGGAAATAAAATTTTGACAAAATTTTCTATAGAAATACAATTTTGACAACATTTTCTATAGAAATAAAATTTTGACAAAATTTTCTATAGAAATAAAATTTTGACAAAATTTTCTATAAAAAAAAATGTTGACAAAATTTTCTATAGAAATAAAATTTTGACAAAATTTTCTATTGAAGTAAAATTTTGACAAAATTTTCAATAGAAATAAAGTTTTCTCCTTGCCCCTGTATACACCGATTTGACTTTTTGAGTTTCTAGACACCGAAATTTTTATCCGATTTGCCTGAAATTGGAAATCTAGAATTATTTTAGGTTTACAAATAGGTGTACCGCATATGGTGTATATCGGTGTAGGCAGATCTCCCGATTTGACTTTCAGCGTGGAGAGATCTCCCGATTTAACTTCCGCAGCTTCTTGATACAGCAATTTTTATCTAATTTGACTGAAATTGAAAATCTAGAGATATTGAATTCTTTAAAATTTCTTTTCATAGATGTAATTATTCGTATAATGAATAATTTAAACTATCAAATTCTAAATGAGAATTCCTTTTGAATATATTTGTAACTATTTTAGATTTATTTTATTAAATAAATAAATGAAAAAATATGATCTGCAGGATTTATTTGGTACACTGGATCTCGTACTCTAGAAAATTAAGATTGACCTTGACATTTCTGGGTGGGTGTTTTATGTTTTATCTTCTTAAAACTTTTTGACCATTTGTTTTATTTTCACATTATCATTGAGTGACGTATGTTGTATATACATATACATAAATAGATAATTTCTTCAAATCGATATTGAATTGATTTGCCAATTTTTTGTTTGCTCACCCAAATTTTACAACGAATTTATGTCACCTTCATATGCCTCACCTGAAGTCCAATATAAAAATTCAAATTCTTCCTTAATATCCCCAAAAAATATTCAACTTCCGTGGTCTAATCTATTTCCATATCAAAAGTTCAATAATGGGGCAATTTGCCAAAAAGGGTATAACGACTTTTTTATTGACCTAGTCCAATGAATTTAGTTTCCTTTTAATATAGATCAATACGCTGATAAGTCAGCATGATTTAGGCCAACAAATAGTTTAATAACCTCTTCGCATAAGACTTACGTTATCCTTTTGCGGCCATAGTGCTTTAGGTTCTATTAAAACAAAAGAAAAACGTTCGTCTTTTTTTCTACAAATAAAATTGAAATTGAGACGACGTTATTCGCAAGTAAATGACTAGCGTTCTACTATCATTTAGGGTTTCATGTTAACTGATGACAAGAATGCTAGTAGTAGAATGCCACTCCAAAGTGTATACAAAACAATAATATGAAAACTATATCGACGTCAGAGGTATCTCAAAACAAAGGCCGTTGTCGCTCTTGTCTAAGGGCTATCATAACGATTTGTAAACACAACATTTTCTTTATAGCAAAAAAAAAGTAAAAAAGTAAAATTAAGCACGATGTTAAAAGTAATTTCGCTATGCAAAACAGAATAAGAATATAGAAATGAAATGAAAAAAAAATATGATACAACAAACGTGGAAAACATAAACATTCACACCACAATCCAACAACACAACCACCAACACTTGGACTGTCAAGAAACAGACTACTGCTGATATGAACGCAATCTAACCGCTATGAGTACCTTGGAAATGTTAACGGTTGTTTAGTACTAAAACGTCTTCCTCGGCATAAACACTGGGCTAAAGAACGGCAAAGCCCTTATACATCCACACGAACGCATTGCTGCGATTTTCCATGCACAAGATTCCTTACTAGCTGGATATTGCTTTGCGGATATGTTTGTTGACACTTCACATTTTCTCTTCGTCGTTGGAACATTAAGACGCATAGCCTAGTGTGACCGATAGAGAAGACTTAGGATAGGAGGATATCATATCCATTTGTCATCATCATGTTTAGTTATAGTTGCATGCGTTTATTCATACCGCGTCCCTCGGTATCGCGCGGTACTTGTTCTTGTTGTTTTCAACCTTGCCTTATACCCTTAGGTTGTTGCGGCTGCTGTTCGGCTTTGAGACCGCGTTACAAGCGTCTTGTGGATAATATATTTCCGGTCAACTCTGAAGATGGTTTGGTCAAATCAAATATGGAAAAGCTGACCTTTTACTCTCTCAGCTCACCAGACAAATTGGATCGTATTGGTGAATATCTATACCAGAAAGCATCCAAGGATATTAATCGCAAACGTTACAAGTAAGTATAGAATGCAAAATTATTTAAAATTCAATTCCAATGCATATCTAAAGAATATCCATAATTTATGATAGCTATAGTGTGGTAGCATATGGCAAATAATAGAAGGAGGTGAATTCATAACAACAAAAGTCCTATAATAATAAATATTTTCTCAGCCGCCACAATTAGATGTGTAGCAAGACAATTGAATTGTATCATTTATTACCAACATGTGCCAATATGTTGGACATCTTGTTTGTTTCTCATTGTGGCTTATTTATAATGCAGTCCCACCGAAACTGATTCAGTCTATATGATGACATTGTTTTTGCCAGATGTTTAAATTTAAATTTTATAAAAATTGAATGCCCAGAAACAAAATATTACAAATATTTGTTTTTTATTTTGATTAAAGATTTAAGTAATTTAACAAAAAAAGTGATTCAAAAAATTATTTTCTTGAATTAATTTCAATTAAAAATTTATTAGCTTAATGAATAATAGAGTCCGACCGAAACTGATTCAGAAAATGTCATAAAATGTTTTATTTATTTATTTATTTATTTATTCATTCAGAGCTCGAAATTTAAATTCAAATTTTATAAAAACTGGATGGCATGAGGAATGATTAAAAAAAGTTAAAACAAATATTTTATTGAATTAATTTCAATTAAAAATTAATTAGATTAAAATGTTTATGCCCGAAGTTTAAATTTCATAAAATGTTGATGCACGGAAAAAAATATTGCCAATATTTTGTTTTTTTTTTCTGACTAAAGACATAATTCAATTTAAAAATAAATTTAAATTAAAAATTAATTCATTCGATTATTTTTTAATAAAATAAAAAATTATAAATTGAATTAATTTCAATAAAAAATTAAGAATTAGCTTAATAAATTTCGTGGTCCAAACCATTGTGGCTTATTTATAATGCAGTCCCACCGAAACTGATTCAGAATATGTGATAACAAAATATTACCAATATTTGCTTTTTGTTTTGATTAAAGATTTAAGTGATTTAAATAAAAAGTGATTCAAAAAATTATTTTGTTGAATTAATTTCAATTAAAAATTTATTAGCTTAATGATTAATAGAGTCCGACCGAAACTGATTCAGAAAATGCCATAAAATATTTTTGGCCGAAGTTGAAACTTAAATTTTATAAAAATTGGATGCACAGAAACAAAATATTACCAATATATCTTTTAAAGCTTTGATTAAAAATTTTAGTGATTTAAAAAAATTAAAAAAAAAAATATTTTATTGAATTAATTTCAATTGTTTGTGCGAAGTTTAAATTTCATAAAATTTTGATGCACGGAAAAAATTGTTACCAATATTTTCTTTTTTTTTTTTGATTAAAGACATAATTGAATTTAAAAATAAATTTAAATTAAAAATTAATTGATTCAATTATTTTTTAATAAAAAAATTTAAATTGAATTAATTTCAATTAAAAAATTAGCTTAATAAATTTCGTGGTTCAAACCAGCTTTTATTTCTGTAGGATTATAACGTTAAAACCTAAACGCTAAATGAAAAATTTTGCGATTCCGAATAGTGGACCAGTGTTGCCACATTTGGTAGTTGGTCCTTTGGAAGGATTGGCAGACCTGGAAAATATTATCTTGAGACTACTAATGTTTTTTGACCAATCAAAAAATTATAGTTGGGTTGTTTCCACGATGAAAAATTAAAGGATGAATAAAATCAATAGTCTAGGCGGAGAAGTAGCACATGTTTGAATAATATGTCACATCAAGACTCAACATTCCAATAGTCGTCTTTTTCCAGAATCAACAAATTCTCCGTTTGACGTACGCCAATTGAATTCAACAGTGTTGATGGAACAGCTCTTATATAAGAATATAACCTAATTTTGATTGAAATGGCCACAAAACTCACAGTTCATAAACGATCTCAGCTACTATATGTGTTACCGTTGTTTCAAGCGATGATACTCTTGTGCCACAAAATGAAATACCTTTTGCTTTTTTGCGCCACGTTTTTGTCAGACTGCGCCACTTTTTAATTATATTAAATTATACTGTAATATTTTTTATATATTTTGATCCCGAACACCGTTAGGACCACAGATATCATTAGATTTTTAACAAATTCACGAGCTAAATGTAATATTTGTAAGAAAATTTTCTTTTTGTATATTATACGTGTATACATATGCTGCCTAAAAGTATGCAATGAAATTTTACTACTGTATATATACCGGGTTTACGTTCGGAATATTAAATTTCAATGGATGATTTTCAACTGAATTAGGTTAGGTTAGTTAGGATCTAAATTGAATCCAACCATCTTGCAGTCTAAAGGGCTTTGTCCAAATAAATTCAACAAACATACCTTTCTTCTGGTGGTTAAGCTACACTTGTAGTTGGGTCAACGGAAAGTTTTAAGTCGAAATCAAAACGATAATAATATTTCACTATGCTACATAAAACATATGTGATACATGTGCGTTTAATAGCTCGTTTTAGTTTATTAAAAAGTGTGCCACTTTGTATGCTATCGTCTTAAAATTAGTATGCCAGCTTTTATGGCGTATGCCACTTTTTAGAAATTCTCAACGGTAACGCTGTATATGTAATGTTCCCCGTTTATGTTAAATATAGTGGCAGCCCGATATTTCATGCTCACCACTTAGACTAGTCGATTGTGATACCACAGTGGTGAACTTCTCTCTTATCACTGAGTACTTCCCGATTTCATGTTGAGCTCAATGACATGTCCCCCAATTATGACTAATTTGGGAACAAAACGTAAAATATAGATAAACCTGGCATGTAGTATTAAAATATATCCAGAAAGAATGAAAATACAAGATAACGAAATTGTGTATTTTTGCATGGTTGTTAGAGACCATATACTTACACCACGTATCACATTTCAAACGGATCGGATAAATTTTGCTCTTCCTAGAGGCTTCGGTGGTCAAATCTGGGGATCGGTTTATATGAGGGCAATATATAATTATGGACCGATATGGACCAATTCCTGCATGGTTATTAGAGACAATATACTAACACCAAGTATAAAATTTCAACCGGATCGGGTGAATTTTACTCCTCCAAGATGCTCCGGAGGTCGAATCTGGGGATCGGTTTATATGGGGGCTATATATAATTATGAACCGATATGGACCAATTTTTGCATGGTTATTAGAGACCATATACTAACACAACGTACTAAGTTTCAACCGGATCGGATGAATTTTGCTCTTCCAAGAGGCTCCGGAGGTCAAATGTGGGGATCGGTTTATATGGGGGCAATATATATATTGCATGCAGAATTAGTCCGTAATTATATATAATTATGGACCAATTCTGCATGGTTGTTAGAGACAATATTCTAACACCATGTACCAATTTTCAGCCAAATCCAAAATCTGGGGATCGGTTTATATGGGGCTATATATAATTATGGACCGATGTGGACCAATTTTTGCATGGTTGTTAGAGACCATATACCAACACCGTGTACAAATTTTCAGCCAGATCGGATGAAATTTCTTAGAGGCTCCGCAAGCCAAATCTGGGGATCGGTTTATATGGGGGCTATATATAATTATGGGCCGATATGGACCAATTTTTGCATGTTTGTTAGATACCACATACTAACGCCATGTACCAAATTTCAGCCAGATCGGAGTAAACATGCTTGTCTTAGAGGCTCCGCTGGCCAAATCTGGGGATCGGTTTATATGGGGGCTATACGCAAAAGTGAACCGATATGGATAACAATTACACTACGCTTCTTTTAATCTCTACATAGAACCAGTGTTACTGTTTTGCCACTTGAGTGGAAAATTTATGTCACCTTTGTGCCCACTAAATGCCATACTTGTTTGGTCCACCTTTTTCATTATTTCCATTTTTTGTTTCCAGGTCCCTTTAAAATGGCGGATGTTTTTGTTTAAAATCGAGCTACTGCGTCAAATATTATAATTTTTAGTACCTTTTCCTTCTCAAAGACATTTTTCTGTAGTAGGTATACCGGGTTCTCACATAAACTTTTAATTTCAAAGGGTGATTTTATTACTTCGTATTTTTCTTTAGAAAAAAATTGCCACTTTTTGTGCCACCTTTTATTGCAAGTGACACTTTTTAGAAATTCTCAATGGTAACACTTCCAAGATTTAATTTAAAGACTTCACGCTTTCCTCTGAATATTAACCTTTAAATTTTCTAGAGCTCATTTTTCTACCTCTAAAAACTTACCACCCTAAGAAGCTTCTCAGTTTCGGTTATTCATTTTTTCCCTGATTATAGAATATGACCGAATAGTTATAATTCCAATTATTAGGCCCACCTTTGATTGTCGTCATTGCTGCTATTACTCCCGTTTTTGCTTTTGTTATTTGTTTATATGTAATTGGTCTCATATTTCTTCGAAGGGGAAGGTTATAAGAAGCTAGGGCTGTTCATCTTTTGCCATTGTTTATGCACTTTATTAGAAATCATCTTTTTTTTTACTCTTGTCCACTTCTTACTCACTATTGTTAATGCTCTTATTAATGTTGATGGTTTTCTATAGGTTTGTGGAAATCGCTATGGAAGCAATGGATATCTTACTACAGGCATGCCATGCCCAAACTACCCTGAATTTGTTTGTGGAATCATTTTTACGTATGGTACAAAAGCTATTGGAGGATTCAAATCCAAATTTACAAATTTTGGCCACCAACTCGGTAAGTTTTCCATACAAATTTAATTCAATTAAGGAAGTAACAGCAAATATTAAGTCACACTATGAATCCAAATTAAATTTGGGGACAAGGACAAGCATAGTTTACTCGAAATACTGATCCTTTTTTTTCTATTTTATGACTGACCTCTATTCAAATCCAAATTGCTATGGAGCAATTAAATGTTTTGTCGTCGTCGGGTGCGTTAACTATTCTTTTTTTTTTTTGGCTAAAAACTGTTGTGTGTTTTATTATTATTGCAAGGTTTCTTATCACTTACGAAAGTGATGACAATGATGTTTGTTAGTGGTTAACAAATTGTTGTTGCTATAGATTGCCAACAACAAATGGGTCGGAGCTAGATATGACGACCATTTTATGTTGCTGTTTTTGTGTGTATGTCATTTTGTGATCAATAACATAGTATTTTAATGTTATCCACGAGAACAGCAACACCAAAAAATGGGAACTATATCCAATTAATCGAGGGAGTTCTATAGAGAACTAGGCAAAAATTTTAACGGGTGTATGAAATTCCTATGAAACATTTGCAATATTTGAAAAGACTTAACGTGAAGTATTTTATCCCTGAAATGTGAAAAAAGTTCAACAGTTTGGATACCGGAAATACTCCTGACATTGTTAGCTCACTATACCTTGACTTTGAAAGTCATAGTCTAAACCATGAAAAGTAACTTTTGAAGAACAAGAAAAGTGGACTTCTATTGGCTCGTATGGAAAATGTTACATCCACCTGAACTAATTTAAACGACTTACATTATATGAGCTTTATATCAGAAGTATGTGTGTGAAAATAAATCGTAATGTATCTCGTTATAAAATCACTAAATGCGCGCCCCCTTCATATCAAATTTGAATAGTTGTGAAAAAAAATTACACAAACCGTAAAAATTAATTTATTAACCATATCAAATTCTATATTTTATTTAAAAAATATTATTTCTATAAAAGAAATTATTAAAATTCTATTTCTATAGAAAATTTTGTCAATTTTTTTCTATAGAAAATTTTGTCAAAATTTTATTTATATAGTAAATTTGGACAAAATTTTATTTCTATAGAAAATTTTGTCAAAATTTTATTTTTATAGAAGATTTTGTCAACATTTTATTTCTATAGAAAATTTGGTCCAAATTTTATTTCTATAGAAAATGTCAAAATTTTATTTCTATAGAAAATTTTATCAAAATTTTATTTCTATAGAAAATTTTGTTCAAATTTTATTTTTATAGAAGATTTTGTCAACATTTTATTTCTATAGAAAAATTTATCAAAATTTTATTTCTATAGAAAATTTTGTCAAAATTTTATTTCTATAGAAAATTTTTTCAAAATTTTGATTTCTATTGAAAATTTTATCAAAATTTTGATTTCTATTGAAAATTTTATCAAAATTTTATTTCTATAGAAAATTTTGTTCAAATTTTATTTGTGTAGAAAATGTTGTCAAAATTTTATTTCTATAGAAAATTTTTTCAAAATTTTATTTATATAGAAAAATTGTGTCAAAATTTTGATTTCTTTTGTCAAAGTTTTGAATTCTATAGAAAATTTTGTCAAAATTTTGATTTCTTTTGTCAAAGTTTTGATTTCTATAGAACATTTTGTTCAAATTTTGATTTCTATAGAAAATTTTGTCAAAACTTTGATTTCTATAGAAAATTTTGTTAAAATTTTGATTTCTTTAGAAAATTTTATCATAAGTTATTTCTATATAAAATTTTGTCAAAATGTTGATTTCTATAGAAAATTTTGTCGAAATTTGATTTCTATAGAAAATTTTGATTTCTATAGGAATTTTTTTAAAAATTTTTATTTCTATAGAAAATTTTTTCAAAATTTTATTTGTATAGAAAATTTTATCAAAATTTTATTTCTATAGAAGATTTTGTCAACATTTTATTTCTATAGAAAATTTGGTCCAAATTTTATTTCTATTGAAAATGACAAAATTTTATTTCTATAACCAATTTTGTCATAATTTTATTTCTATAGAAAATTTTGATTTCTATAAAAAATTTTTTAAAAATTTCGATTTCTATAATTTTTTTTTTTTCAAAATTTTATTTCTATAGAAAATCTTGCCAAAATTTTTATTTCTATAGAAAATTTTTGTCAAATTTTTTGTTTTCTATAAAAAATTTCGTCAAAATTTTGATTTCTATAGAAAATTTTGTCAAAATTTGATTTCTATAGAAAATTTTCTCAAAATTTTGATTTCTATAGAAAATATTTTTATTTCTATAGAAAATTTTGTCAAATTTTTTGATTTTATAGAAAATTTTGTCAAAATTTTATTTCTATAGAAAATTTTATCAAAATTTTATTTCTTTAGAAGATTTTGTCAACATTTTATTTCTATAGAACATTTTGTGAAAATTTTGATTTCTATAGAAAATTTTGTGAAAACTTTGATTTCTATAGAAAATTTTGTCAAAATTTTATTTCTATAGAAAATTTTGTCAAAATTTTGATTTCTATAAAAAATTTTCTCAAAAATTTATTTCTATAGAAAATTGTGTCAAAATTTTATTTCTACAGAAAATTGTGTCAAAATTTTGATTTCTATAGAAAATTTTGTCAAAATTTTGATTTCTATAGAAAATTTTGTCAAAATTTTGTTTTATATAGAAAATTTTGTCAAAATTTTGATTTATATATAAAATTTTGTCAAAATTTTATTTCTATAAAAAGTTTTCTCAGAATTTTATTTCTATAGAAAATTTTGTCAAAATTTTGGTTTCTATAGATAATTGTGTCACAATTTTATTTCTATAGAAAATTTTTCCAAAATTTTTATTTCTATAGAAAATTTTTGTCAAAATTTTGATTTCTATAGAAAATTTCGTCAAAATTTTATTTCTATAGAAAATTGTGTCAAAATTTTGATTTCTATAGAAAATTTTGTCAAAATTTTGAATTCTATAGAAAATTTTGTCAAAATTTTGATTTCTATAGAAAATTTTGTCAAAATTTTGATTTCTATAGAAAATTTTGTCAAAATTTTGATTTCTATAGAAAATGTTGTCAAAATTTTGATTTCTATAGAAAATTTTGTCAAAATTTTATTTCTATAGAAAATTCTGTCATAATTTTGATTTCTATAGAAAATTTGGTCAAAATTTTATTTCTATAGAAAATTTTGTCAAAATTTTGATTTCTATAGAAAATTTTGTCAAAATTTTGATTTCTATAGAAAATGTTGTCAAAATTTTATTCCTATAGAAGATTTTGATTTCTATAGAAAATTTGGTCAAAATTTTAATTCTATAGAAAATTTTGTCAAAATTTTTATTTCTATAGATAATTGTGTCAAAATTTTGATTTCTATAGAAAATTCTGTCATAATTTTGATTTCTATAGAAAATTTTGTCACAATTTTATTTCTATTGAAAATTTTGTCAAAATTTTATTTCTATAGATATTTGCTAATATATATACTATTGCAGTGGATGTTTATTACATTCTGTTTAAAATGAAAATTTTATTCCTACGGTCATTTTCATTTAAGTCAATCTGGAATAGATTAGAGACTTTTAAAATCATTGGTCATTATTTGTAATTGTTTCATATACGTCGTTTTAATTTGGTTTTCCTTATCGAAATTGAGGGCTGTCTATTTCTCATAAAAACTTACAAAGACCTTGAAATACTAATCAGAGTTCACGTTACAATAATACACATAGTATTCGTGCCAAATAATTTTCAAATTAGTTATCGCATGATCGATGTATGTAATTTCATCATACAAAATGATAAACTATGTACATTTATACTTGTCAAATGGATCAAACTTGAGTTTATCTCAGAATGTGCTATAAAATCATAGGGTGTTTAAATTTAAAGATAAAATGGCATTTCATTCCAATTCTACCAATAAATCAATTCTCATTCAAGAGTATGAATTTAATCCAAAAATTATTCCGATTTACTTGAAATTCGTTAACATCATCATACCTTAAAATACCATATATTTTTAATCCAGTCCATTTAAAATTCATTACGTGACATTAGTTTACACGATTTCACTTCTTGTAAAGATCGAAAAGAGAATTTCTAGTCTGTGTCTCGTTTGTGCCCCTTTAGTGGCAAATTTGCCACTTTTTCCTTTGATGCTACTTTTCTCAAGCTAAATGCCATGCTTTTTACATTTTTGTTCAATTTATTTGTCATGATGTGCCACGATTTAATTAATATAATTTTTTCTGTAAAATACTGTGTGGAATTAGATTCGTAGCTTTATCCTTATGGGAAAGAGTGTAATTTTTTTTAAATAACTATGTCACTAATGAAAATAAATTAAAATAAATTAGGATTTCAATAAATGTGTATCATCCGTTTGTTACAAATTTGGCCATTTTACCCCCTTTTATTAATCGATTTCATTTTCATTTGTCGCTTTTTATGATGGGGGGTATAATAAGTTTGTCATTCCGTTTGTCATTCTTGATCTGGGAGAAATTATAAGACGATATAAGCATGTCCGTCTGTCTGTCTGTCTGTTGCAATCAATCTACAGCCTTCAATAATGGACCTATCGTCCTGAAATTTGGCACAGATTCGTGTTTTGTTTGCAGGCAGGTCAAGTTCGAAGATGGGCTATATCGGTCCAAGTTTTGATATAGTCCCCATATAAACCGACCTCCCGATTTGGTGTCTTGTGCTTTTAAAAGCCGTAGTTTTTATCCAATTTTCCTGAAATTGGAAATCTAGAGGTGTTTTAGGACCATGAAAGAGTGTGCCGAAAATGGTGCCTATCGGTCCATGTTTTGGTATAGCCCCCATATAGACCGATTTCCGGATTTTGCTTCTTGGGCATCTAGCAACTGTATTTTTTATCTGATTTGCCTGAAATTGAAAATCTAGAGGTATTTTAGGACCAAAAATTGGTGTGCCAAAAATGGGGTGTATCGGTCCATGTTTTAGTATAGGGATCATATAGACCGATCTCCCGAGTTTACTTCCTGGGAGTCTAGCAACTGTATTTACAACCCGAGGTATTGTGGGACCATAAAGAGATGTGTCGAAAATGATCCGTATCGGTCCATGTTTTCGTACAGCCCCCATATAGACCGATCTCCAGATTTTATTTCTTGGGCTTCTAGAAACTGTGTTTACTATCCGATTTGCCTGAAATTTGAAATCTAGAGGTATTTTATGACCAGAAATAGGTGTGCAGAAAATGGGATGTATCGGTCCATGTTTTGGTATAGGGCCCATATAGACCGATCTCCCGATTTTACTTCCTGGGCGTCTAGATACTGTATTTTCTATCCAATTTGCTTGAAATTGAAAATCTAGAGGTATTTTAAGACCACAAATAGGTGTGTCGAAAATGGGGAGTATCGGTCCAGGTTTTGATATAGCTTCCATATAAACCGATCCCCCGATTTCGGGTCTTGAGCTTTTAGAAACCGTAGTTTTTAATCGATTTGCCTAAAAATTGAAATCTAGAGGTATTTTATGACCAGGTGTGCAGAAAATGGGGTGTATCGGTCCTTGTTTCGGTGTAGCCGCCATATAGACGGATCTCCCAAATTTACTTCTTGGGCTTCTAGAATCCGTAGTTTTTATCCAATTTGCCAGAAATTAGAAATCTAGAGGTACTTTAGGACCATAAAGAGGTGTGTCGAAAATGATCCGTATCGGTCCAAGTTTTGGTATAGCTCCCATATAGACGGATCTCCCAAATTTACTTCTTGGGCTTCTAGAATCCGTAGTTTTTATCCAATTTGCCAGAAATTAGAAATCTATAGGTACTTTAGGACCATAAAGAGGTGTGTCGAAAATGATCCGTATCGGTCCAAGTTTTGGTATAGCCCCCTTATTTTACTTCTTGGGCTTCTAGAATTTGTAGTTTTTTCCCAATTTGTCAATCCTAGAGGTATTTGAGGAACATTAAGAGATGTGTCGAAAATTTTGAGTATTGGTTCATGTTTTGGTATAGCCCCCATATAGACCTACCTCCCGGATTTATTTCTTGAGCTGCTAGAATCTGTGTGTACTGGTTGAATTGATCTGCTTGGGAGAATATCTGTCAAGATACCCGTACCGACGAAGAGTTTTCAAAGGAAACTTGTTACGAGCGAGTCTGATTTCGAAAATCCTTTTCTGTATTGTGATCAAATTTAAAATAAAACAAGTCATTGGCATAAAAGTTGACGGCTAGTTCTCAAGTGGCGTGATTCTTTGACCCATTAAATTTTCGACTCGAACATAGTTTAGAAAAAATATGCCATACAATGCCACATAAAATTTAAATGTCATACATATACAGTAAATGAAAAGGCTTTCATTTCACTATTCTGATTTATCGAGTAACGCGATGTTATTGTTACAGGGAGTACATTTTTCCCCGCCCATGACCCCGTTGTGGGTACGCCTATGGTAATGTCAGTACTCGTAGTTATACATTACCCCTTTGATTGCACCTGTGTTGTCACTACATCTCCCTACCAACTGTCCTCTCTCCAATTAAAAGAGTTTAGGGTTTCATATTCAATCTCTTATTATTAAAACAAATTCATTTATATAATTACAAGAGGGGAGAATCTTAAAACTATGTTGTAATTGTACTTACAAATACTCTTAAGATAAATTAAGTTAATAATGCTTTACAAAATTGATCAGATTTTTGTAATAGAAGAAACAGCTGGCTTGTATGTTGATTGAAGAAGAATATCATAAATGGTTATAGTTGTTGATCTCGGGGATAATCTTGAACCATACATTTCAAGGTTGAAGGGCGCGTGTTTAGCGATATAGTTCATACATATAATTTTCTTTATACTGCGGGAAAATTGTATTTACTTATTCTCTTCCATCGCGTAGATACATGGTATTGTTGATTTTTTTGACATTACTTCTTTTAATTTTGTTGCTCACTAGTTAGCAATATTGTAGTATGTATCAATTATAGTTATTTAACTTATATTTATTAATTTTTTTTTTGTCCAGATTTGCACATTATACCATTTCCTTCGTGAATTAGCATTAACAAACTACACAATGTGGTTATTAATATTTACATCGTCGTATGAACAAATAATATTTACATTTTTCTTCTTTTACTGTCCACGACGACACAAATGGTTCTATTGACACCTCAATTTGTTTTATGGAAGTTATACCGTTCTTGATGGTTTTTGAGAAACTGGATGGAACCAAAGTGGTATTCACTGATTACATATCATTTTCATTTCGTTCTTGTAAATATATTTTTTTTTATAAATTCTGCAAGCGAAAAATCAAATATATTTTTTTTCATCTATCTAAAAGTCACTTTATTATTATTTAATTTAGTTCAACAACTAAGGTTTTCTGATCACACCACATTGTAAAAATAATATTGTTTTTGGATCGCGATGATTTTCTTTAGCTTGGTAAAGTAATACGGAAATCGCGACCGTTTTCTTTAAATTTATTTTCAGATTTCATCACGTTGACTGAAATAAATTGAAACGATTCAACAACGTGGTTATAATTGCATAACCTTTTTTTTTTATCGATCTTGTTTTATATTTCACGCGACTCCGCCTTGCTTCACGACCTTTTGTTTCCAGCTTTGCCTACGTGACTGACTCGCGCATATCTCGACGATCAAACCTTAATATACAAAACTATTTCTAACGGTACTTTTCCAATTCATCAAAAGGGAAAAGAAATAATGATTAGAATGTATATGTACGAATAAGTGCGAATACAGAAGTATGCGTACGAAGAAACTGAATAAGAAAATGTTGGGAACAGTTAAGGGATACCATCCCTCATAACCCAAATGTTTGCTAGAATTAATTTACTGTGGGATTTTTAAAATCTCCTATGCCAAGTATAATTCAGAAGTAATGTTTGCAGAAAATCCCCAACAAAACTGCTTCGTTAAGAGAATGTAAATTGATTAACGAACAGGAAAAGGATTTTCACTTACTTGTTATTGCCAACGTGTGGCACGACCCACGACAAGCCGGGCAAAGAATAGCTTTATTATAATTTCTATTCTGTTTTGGCAAATCAGGAAATAGCATAGGGCATCATCATTATCATGGTTTCAGATCGGAGGCATGAACCTTACCGACATATTTACCGCGAAGGTCTTCAATTTCATATAAGGATGATCCTACTTTTGAAAGTATACGGCATTTAACATACTTTGGGGTAAACTTGGCATTCAATCCCTTCTCAAACTTGCTTAGATTATGGGTCTTTCGGAAAACTTCCTGGCCAATTTTATAATCAACAGGCTTAACCCTGGTGTTATAGACCCTAGCCGCTTTCTCATGAGCCTTTTCCAAATTTCGTTCTATTTTCTCCCGAATATTAGACAATTTATCTACCCTCGTAACTACGGTGTCATCTCTTAGTATGTTCAACTTATCCAATAGTGGGTACGTCGAGCCATGCATGCACATGTTTTGCCCAAACATGGCATAGTAGGGCGTACATTCGATCGAAGAATGAAAATCACTACGTAACACTGCCAGGATGCGGGGAATGCAAGAATCCCAGTCTAAATGATTGGGTTCATCTTTTAATAAAAACCGAATTTTGGAAATGATTTCACGGTTTGCACGCTCGGAAGCGTTAGCCTGCGGGGAGTAAAGACCAGTGCGCACATGATTAACACCATAAAGTTTTAAAAACTCTTGCATCTCTTTAGAAATGAATTGTTTAGCATTGTCCGAATGCAGAAATTGTGGGACCCCAAAGGTATTAAAAATTTGATTTTTAAGATAGTCAATAACGTTGATAGAGGTTGCAGATTTCATAGGCTGAAGGAATAAGAATTTTGTGAAATGGTCTAGAATTATAAACAATTGGGTGTTCCTTGCTCTCGATAACGGATAAGGGCCGAGAAAATCGCAATAAATTCTTTGCATCGGGCGTACCGTTGGGAAAGCCTCACCCATAGGTGGCCTTAATATACAGTTAGCAGGCTTAATTGCCTTGCAATCGTCGCATCCATCTACATATGCCTTAACGTCTCGCGCCATGGAAGGCCAATAATATTTTTGGCGTACACGAGTGAGGGTTTTCATGAATCCCCCATGGCAGCATGCCTCGTGTCCAAGTATCACGGCTTTCCCGGTTAATGATTGTGGGAGCCATAGTCTCCACAAACTATCTTCTCCTGATTCCACGCCAAGGCGGAACTTAACCCTCTTAAAAATCTTGTCCTCGGAAATGCGTACATCGGGTAGACGATCGCCATTTTCCATAACAGTCTTTCTCAAAAGATCATATTCGGGACATTCAAAATCTTTTGAGTTAAATTCAATCTCGGGAAATGAAGAGGCGAGCTCTAACGCGTCTACATCAAAGCGGGATAAAGTGTCTGGGACAATATTTAGAGATCCCTTCCTATGTTCGATGCGGAAATCGAACCCCTGGAGTTTTAGGCTCCATCGGGCGAGTCTGCCATTCAAGTCTTTTTGGTTCATGAGCCATTTAAGACTTGAATGGTCCGTGATTATCCGGAATGGCAAACCTTCCACGTAAGGTCTGAATCGTCTAACGCATACTATGGCGGCGAGGCACTCAAGCTCCGTGACTGTGTAGTTGCGTTGAGCACGATTTAGTTTCTGAGAAACAAAAGCAATCGGTCTTTCCCTGTTATCATCATCCAGTTGGTAGAGTACTCCACCAACACCAACACGTGATGCATCACACTGGATGATGAATTCCCGCGAAAAATCGGGCTGTGCTAACACCGGGGCATTGCTAAGAGCGTCTTTCAGCTTCCTGAAGCTTGCAATTGCCTCTGGTGTGAGCTGGAATTTTACCCTACTTGAACGCAGACAGTCTGTCAACGGTCCCGACATGTCTGCAAAATTGGTGATGAAATTGCGGTACCAGTTTGCCATGCCAATAAAGCGACGAATTTGGCGAGGGGTCTTCGGTAGAGGAAAATCCACTATAGCCGAGACCTTCTCTGGGTCAACTTTAAGACAGCCACTACCTATGCGATAACCAAGGTACTTAATTTCGGCCTGACAAAACTTGCTCTTGGACACATTGATCGTTAGACCGGCGGTCTTCAAGCAATGGGCCACTTCGCGTAGAAGTCTAAGGTGGTCAGAAAACGATGCGCTACATACCAATAAGTCGTCTAGGTAAATAAATACGTTTTCTCTCAGGCGAGATGGTATGCATTTATCCATCAGACGGCTCATTGTCTGTGGACCATTACAGAGCCCGAACGGCATAACTCTATATTGGTAGAGCGGCCTACCGGGAACCGCAAACGCCGTTTTTTCCTTGGAGGAATCCGTGAGCGGTATTTGAAAGAAGGCGTCTTTCAAATCAATACCGCTAATAAATTGGGTATCGCTGAGTCTGGACAATAATCCGTTGATGTGAGGAAGTGGGTACGAATCCTTCTTAGTTACCGCATTTAATTTTCGGGAATCCAAACACAGTCGAATCTTACCAGGTTTCCGCACATTTACTATGGGAAAACACCAGGGTGAATTGGATTCCTCGATTATACCCAACTTCAACAGGCGATCAAGTTCTTCATATACTTCCATTTGCCGCGGAGGAGATAGCGGATAATGTTTACACTTGATTGGAGCGGAATCCCCGGTATCTATATGATGACTTAAAAGAGTTGTCTTGCCTAGACCAAGTTTTTCAAATGAGGGGAATTCGGCTGTCACAGAATCGAGTTCCAAAGCCTGTTCGGCAGATAGCCTGTGAAAACAAAACTCTTCTTTACGGTCAGATTCCTCCAGGTCCATGGACTCAATAGGGGGAATTATATTTGGGGCTATCGCAAATTTCTGCCAGAAATCTAATCCCAAATATATTTCCTGGCAAAGAGTAGGTACAATGTAAAAGTCGATATCCTTAGTTACGCCTTTATAAGTTACTGGTAACTTACAATGTCCTAAAACATGATTTTTCGATCCGTCAGCAGTAGAAATCGAAGATCTAAATGGCCTCAAAATTACACCGTTGTTCTCTAGAAACTTTATGCCATTCTTCCCTAGGGCTGATACGCTCGCTCCAGAATCGAGTAGTCCTAAAAATTGTTCACCAAAAATTGAAATTTTTGCAAAAGGTCGTTCATCCTCCCTTCCGCAAAAAACGGATGACTCAATCAAGCGACGGTACATTTTTCTTTTCTTATAGCGTTCACGACAATTTATTATCTTCCTAGAGCGGTTTCCAAGAGTCCTAGTTAAAATCGTCACTTCCGGGTTTAACAATTTATCATTAGTATATGGTATAGATTCGCCTTCCTGTGGAAGACTTATCTTTGACCTTGACTCAAACACGGGGTTTGCTGAGGAGAACGAGATTCCCCGGTTACAATCTCGTTCCGCTTCCGGTTTCCCGGGTGAGGATTCTTACACCTGATGGTAGATACGTTGCGTTCCCCACATTTGTAGCAAAAAAGTGCTCGAGTCTCATCGGGACAATAAATGTAGGAATGTCCAAAAGATAGACAGTTCCAACATTTAATATGAGAATAATCTTGCTTGCGTTGCGAAAACTTAAATGCCTCTACCTGTGGATCGTCCTCGGTATCTGAGTCAAGAGCCTGAGCATCGATCACTTCCAGTTCGTGGACCTGACGATTCACTACCTTCGAGGGATATAAACTCTTGTTCTCCCTTAGTATCTTTTCAGCGTTTCTTGCCACCTCCCTAAGGGAGTGCAAATTCTCCGCATCAGAATTGAAAAGCATTAACTTTAACTCCGGAACAACATTCTTCCTTATAATTGAAATGAGACGAGACTCAGAAATCGGTACCCTCATTCTCGCATTCATTGTAATTATGGCGGAATGAAAATCATCATATGTCTCGCGTAGATTCTGTTTCCTCGAGTTAATCTGATATAAAAGATCGTCATCGGACTCAAATGAGGAGAATTCCTTTAACAACGCCTTCTTTATAAGTTGATACGGAGGGTCATTATTAATCTTCACAAACTCCCAATACCATAATTCGGCCCTACCACTGAGGAATATCTGAAAGTTATCCTCTAGCTGCTCTAAAGGGCATTGTGTCCTATCAACAAGGGTGTCTATTCTAAAAAGGAAGTCTGTCACATTACCCGTCCCATCGAAATTTATCTTCCATTTCTCTAAGTCGATTCTTCGTCCAGTCGATATCCTAGGGACTGGATTTGAATTAGTACCAGCGGGTGGTCTGTCAGAATCGGCTGTATCCGATTGGTTAGTCATAACTGGTGGTTGCGTTAGACCTGAAATAGTTTCCCTAATTGATCCTAATTCAGTCGCAAAATTTAACTGGTCTTTCCTTATGTCATTCAAAAGCTCTAACATATTAGTGGCGTTTGTCCTATCGCCAGATTGCTGGTCGTTACCTTCCATATTAGCTGTTAAAGGCTGAGATGTTAAAATTTCGTCGAAACCAATCAAGGTGGTAGTTTGGCCTAAGGACTGATCCAAAATATTTATCTCGCTATTTATAGTAGTTCCTATCCCGTTCGGTGAGGATAATAAATTGTATCTCCCTTCCAAATCAACAGACCGAGCGTCACTAATCTCGTTATCCTGACTTGTAAATGGATTCACTAATAAAGCACTAGAACTACAAGGCGGCGAATGAATAACTTTCGGCCTTCCTATCGGCGGACTATTCAAATTTAATACCGATGGTCTTGTCGGCGTTTCTAATCTTTTGCCGCGACCACGAGAATGATTTGTTTTACTCGGAGAAACTTTCCCGGAGCTACGCAAAAACATAATACTTAATGGAGTTCATTAGGTAAAGGATTCAACGCGCCAATGATATCGTTAAACTTTGAGTTAGAAAATTTTTATGCATGTGATCAGATAATCTTTAAACCAAAAGAAAATGATTTTTCAATATGTTACTAAAATTTATTTTTAATTAATTAATTTATTATTTTTCCTCATATAACCAAAAATATATTTACGGTATTATGGTAATGGAATGGAATTGGAATGGAATGGAAAATCAAATAATTCACGAAGAAGATGGTAGATTCGAGAGGTATTATATGCCGTTTATAATTTTGAATAGTTTATGTATATATGGTTTTGATAATATCTTCTTTTAGAGTGAAATTTGAAAAACAAATATTAAAGAAAATGTTACCTTGTTATTGTTTTTGTGTTCTTAAGCACTCGCTATGAGGAGAGATTCCAGTTTCTTAGGAGTTGTTGTGACATCCCAGGATTTTATTAATAATTGAATACACAAAGCAAATTATCTAATAATCGTGTACCGGCTATATTCAATTACATGTACTATGTTCCAATAGACCAATTGACATGGACTATTGTCTATAGTTTTTTTTTTTTTTTTTTTTTTTTTTTAATTTTATTTAAAAAAAATCAGAATAGTGAAACATTATTTACCAACAAATGTTATTATTGCTAGGCCAATTGTGATATTCAATACCATGAAATATCAAGGTTCTTTCCCAAATATTTAAGACTTTTGAATCTCACAAAAAGCTTATTCACTCGTCAAAATCGGAAATAGCATTGCTAATAAAACAGAAATTTCGCAAATTTAATGCTACTGACTAATGTATTTTCGAAAAATCAAAGTGAATGGGATGTACAAAAAAAAATAATTTAATATTAGTCTCAAAGCGGCGAACGCATGACAGTGTTTCTTGACACCAGTCCCGTATCCCTTCATTAAGATTTATATCTTAGCCATTTCCAATGTACGCATATTAGAATTGGTATGCATTTCCAATGCATGATCATAAATAGATTTGATTTGTTTGGCAATACTCGTTACAAAATATATAAACCAATTTCGAGTTGACTCTAGAACTGAGTAAAAAACCTAACAGACATACCAATTTTAATATACTGACTATATTAGTATGAATCGTAGGACTGGAACTTTAAGGAGCAGTCCCACGTTTTCGTTGGGCGCCATCTATGTTACGAGCGAGTCTGATTTCGAAAATCCTTTTCTGTATTGTGATCAAATTTAAAATAAAACAAGTCATTGGCATAAAAGTTGACGGCTAGTTCTCAAGTGGCGTGATTCTTTGACCCATTAAATTTTCGACTCGAACATAGTTTAGAAAAAATATGCCATACAATGCCACATAAAATTTAAATGTCATACATATACAGTAAATGAAAAGGCTTTCATTTCACTATTCTGATTTATCGAGTAACGCGATGTTATTGTTACAGGGAGTACATTTTTCCCCGCCCATGACCCCGTTGTGGGTACGCCTATGGTAATGTCAGTACTCGTAGTTATACATTACCCCTTTGATTGCACCTGTGTTGTCACTACATCTCCCTACCAACTGTCCTCTCTCCAATTAAAAGAGTTTAGGGTTTCATATTCAATCTCTTATTATTAAAACAAATTCATTTATATAATTACAAGAGGGGAGAATCTTAAAACTATGTTGTAATTGTACTTACAAATACTCTTAAGATAAATTAAGTTAATAATGCTTTACAAAATTGATCAGATTTTTGTAATAGAAGAAACAGCTGGCTTGTATGTTGATTGAAGAAGAATATCATAAATGGTTATAGTTGTTGATCTCGGGGATAATCTTGAACCATACATTTCAAGGTTGAAGGGCGCGTGTTTAGCGATATAGTTCATACATATAATTTTCTTTATACTGCGGGAAAATTGTATTTACTTATTCTCTTCCATCGCGTAGATACATGGTATTGTTGATTTTTTTGACATTACTTCTTTTAATTTTGTTGCTCACTAGTTAGCAATATTGTAGTATGTATCAATTATAGTTATTTAACTTATATTTATTAATTTTTTTTTTGTCCAGATTTGCACATTATACCATTTCCTTCGTGAATTAGCATTAACAAACTACACAATGTGGTTATTAATATTTACATCGTCGTATGAACAAATAATATTTACATTTTTCTTCTTTTACTGTCCACGACGACACAAATGGTTCTATTGACACCTCAATTTGTTTTATGGAAGTTATACCGTTCTTGATGGTTTTTGAGAAACTGGATGGAACCAAAGTGGTATTCACTGATTACATATCATTTTCATTTCGTTCTTGTAAATATATTTTTTTTTATAAATTCTGCAAGCGAAAAATCAAATATATTTTTTTTCATCTATCTAAAAGTCACTTTATTATTATTTAATTTAGTTCAACAACTAAGGTTTTCTGATCACACCACATTGTAAAAATAATATTGTTTTTGGATCGCGATGATTTTCTTTAGCTTGGTAAAGTAATACGGAAATCGCGACCGTTTTCTTTAAATTTATTTTCAGATTTCATCACGTTGACTGAAATAAATTGAAACGATTCAACAACGTGGTTATAATTGCATAACCTTTTTTTTTTATCGATCTTGTTTTATATTTCACGCGACTCCGCCTTGCTTCACGACCTTTTGTTTCCAGCTTTGCCTACGTGACTGACTCGCGCATATCTCGACGATCAAACCTTAATATACAAAACTATTTCTAACGGTACTTTTCCAATTCATCAAAAGGGAAAAGAAATAATGATTAGAATGTATATGTACGAATAAGTGCGAATACAGAAGTATGCGTACGAAGAAACTGAATAAGAAAATGTTGGGAACAGTTAAGGGATACCATCCCTCATAACCCAAATGTTTGCTAGAATTAATTTACTGTGGGATTTTTAAAATCTCCTATGCCAAGTATAATTCAGAAGTAATGTTTGCAGAAAATCCCCAACAAACTATTATATTTCATTCATGGCGGTGGGTATTTAAGATTCGACCCGGCCGAAATTACTACTGTATATACATATTTGTGTTTTAAACATTTGATGATATTTCCTCAAGTTTAGCCATAGCTCAGTCTTTCTAAAATCGGTGCAAGATATATTTCATGATCCTCATATACAAGAGCATACGAATTTAAAATATGTATTACAAACAATCTATTTGGTATTTTCGATTTTTTTGTCAACTTTTGGATCCCAACTTAATGATTATTTTTCCTTCCCATAACGTTTTTGTTAATATCATTGCACAATTAAACTGAAATGGAGGGCTGCGTCACTGTTAATGTTTAATATGCTAAACGTCATAAAAATTTGAATTTATCTGAAATTAAAATAAATCAAATAATAAACGATTACATTACCATACTTCAAGTTATTGTTCTTTTTGCACAAGCTAATGAGTTTAATTCCAATTTAAAGCGAATTTAGGTATATGACTCATTTCTTAAACCAGTCCCAAATATAAAATGAGTGAGTGAAGGGAAAATCTATACGTGTCTTCATATGCTCAAAGGCATTTGGGAAATATTTTAGAATATTTGTGAAAAGTTGGTACGTTTCCAAAAATTAAATCTGAAATTGAAACATATAGACTTTTAAATGAAAATTTCAACAAATTAGGCCAGAAATCTAGATATAAAACTAGGCTGTCTCATTCAAATATTTTTTTGTTATGGAAATCTTTAGACCCAATTAAACTTTTTTTATTGTCAGATTTTATGGCATAAGTTATTCAAAATTTTAACTCTACCTCATCAAATCACACACTGCAATCAAAAGAAGTTAAATCTGAAATCGGAATATATACACTTTTAAATGGAAAATTCAATAAATTGAACCTGAAACCTAGATAGAACATTGGGCTGCTTCATTTAACATGGAATCGGGCAGCACTCAGTGATAAGAGAGAAGTTCACCAATGTGCTATCACAATGGACTGAATAGACTAAATGAGCCTGATACATCGGGCTGCCGCCTATCCTAACCTACGCGGCTCCTAAAAATTCCCTTTTTTCCCTACACCCAAAATTTTTTTCCCTACATTTTTCGCTACGGTGAAAATTTGACTAAATTCAAACAAATATGGGAAGAAAATAATAAGAATTTCTTTAAAATTAATAGTCAGGGACTATATCCCTCAATAAAGGGACCAAATGTGCAATAATATTAATACTGACATTCTTAATCGGATTTCAAACTTTGCAACGTCATTGCTCATTTTTAATACTACCAATGCAAAAAATCTTTTAACGATACCGCTGACCTTTTCTAAATAATATCATTACAATAACATTGCTGACGGTGATTTACGCATTCAATTAGTTGATGCCTTGACTACCGTATATTATGGATCTTATAATATTTGAAATGCAAAAGTACTCTTCTTGTTGCAAAATATAGTAAAATCTGAAAATTGGAAAAGTTCCCTACTTTCGTAGAAAAAATGAAAAATCTGTCATTTTCCCCTACAGTTAGGAAAAAAATCCCTACAAAAAATGATTTTCCCCACGCATGGCATCACTGCCCGTCTGTATCAAGTAATATTAGTTTTTAATATTCATGATTTCTGGAGATTAAGACGAAATTATGCCTACGAATAACTTTTAAAATTTTCGCAAATTTGGAAGTATGCAGTATGGCCAATGGAAAAAAAAAACTAATATGTATGGCATAATCTTTTTTGCCTTGAGTTTGCAATGGGTCAAAATGCTGACAAACTTATTTTCTAGCTTTAAGATGCAATGGAAAGAAAAAATGATTTTCGTCAGTCGTAGTGATAAACGATCATCCACATCTAAATGTGATTCATACTAACAACATGAATACATTTATATGTGGCCAGTAGATAATAAATTTTGGAATCACTCAAATTATTACTTATACCCTACACTTCTGCGTTGCAACAATATTCTACGTTTTAACGAAATTGATTGGGCTCTTCCTCATGGTATATGCGGATCAACTCAATCGCCTTCTGATTTAATATATTCCTTAAGTATTCTTTGCCAGATACAATAAATTCCAATCGTTATCAAATTTTATACGAATTTGAATGAATTGAATTTGAAAGAAAAACAAGTAAAGAAAGACTAAAGTTGGGCTGGGCCGACTATATCATACCCTGCATCATTTATAGAAGGAAAGATATATATGAGAGCTATACCTAATCTGAACAAATTTCATCCAAATTTGTTATACCTAATCTGAACAAATTTCATAACTAGGATGCTAATTCTACTTCCTGAGCTATATAGATGGCATGCATCTATTCCCTGTACAAAATATCACATAAATCGGAAAAAACTTTGGCCTCTGTGGTCATATGAGTGCAAATCAAGCGAAAGATGTATATGGGAGTTACATCCAAATCTGAAGCGATTTCAACCATAATTGACATGCATAGCTAGAATGTTAATTCTACTCCCTGGGCTATATCTGAATTTGAACTGATTTTAAACAAATTTGGAATAAATAGCTAGGATGATAATTCTACTTCCTACGCAAAATTTCACGTAAATCGCATTAAAAATTTGGCCTCTGTGTTCATATGAGTATAAATCGGGCGAAAGTTATATGTGGGAGCTTATATCTAAATCTGAACTGATTTCATTTTGCACAAGGGTGTGCAAAATTTGAAGCAAATCAGGGTAAAATTTTGGTTTCTGGAGCCATACAAGTACACGTCGAATGCTATATATGGGAGCTATATCTAAATGTGAACTGATTTTAGTTCTACTCTGATCCAAACACATATTTGTGCCAAATCCGAAGTCGATTGGACTGAAACTGCGACCTAAACTTTGATCACAAAAATGTATTCACAGACAGATGGACATCTAGATTGACTCAGGAGCACGGTTGCACAGTTAGTAGAAGTCTACCAAAAATGGTAGATTTTTTTACTGTTTCGTAAAATTTTCTATAGAAATAACATTTTGACAAAATTTTCTATAGAAATAAAATTGTCCAATAGAAAATAATAAGAGAAAGATCGAATAAAATCAAAATTTCGAAATAAAATTGTGGTCAAATTTTCTATAGAATAAAATTTTGACAATATTTTCTATTGAAATAAAATATTTCTGGTTGATTATCGTTGACCTTTTTATTTATTTTTAAATAAATTTGAATATTTAAAATTTTGAAAAAATTTTCTTAGCAATAAAATTTTGACAGTTTTCTATAGCAATAAAATTATGAAAAATTTTCTATAGAAATAACATTTTGAAAAAATTTTCTGCAGAAATAAAATTTTGCAAAAAATTTTCTGTGGAAATAAAATGTTGACAAAATTTTCTATAGAAATAAAATGTTGATAATTGGTTGATAGTTTTGCTGCAAGTAGAGGATGCTGATGAGGAATGTGGTAATTCCGAAACGTGCGTCCATCCAACCATCTTGCAGTCTATAGGGCTTTGCTCAAATAAATTTGACAAACATTCTTTTCTTCTGTTGGTTAAGCTACACTTGACTTGCTACACAGTTAATGCATGGTTTTAAGCTGAAATCAAAAACAACAATAATGAAATAAAATTTTGAAAAAAAATTTCTAAAGAAATAAAATTTGACAAAATTTCCTAAAGAAATAAAATTTTGACAAAATTTTCAATAGAAATAACATTTTGACAAAATTTTCTATAGAAATAATATTTTGACAAAATTTTCTATAGAAATAAAATTTTTACAAAATTTTCTATAGAAATAAAATTTTGACAAATTTTCCTACAGAAATAAAATCTTGACAAAATTTTCTAAAGAAATAAAATGTTGACAAAATTTCCTACAGAAATAAAATCTTAACAAAATTTTCTAAAGAAATAAAATTTTGACAAAATTTTCTAAACAAATAAAATTTTGACAAAATTTTCTATAGAAATAAAATTTTGACAAAATTTTCTATAGAAATAAAATTTTGACAAAATTTTCTATAGAAATAAAATTTTGACAAAATTTTCTACAGACATTTTTTTGTTTGGTAGATTTTTGTAACATTTTCTCGAAATTTTGTTAGATTATTTTTGGCTCGAGTGGCAACCGTGTCGAACACCCTGCATAGAATTCTGTGTTCGTCCCTTCAACGAACAATTCATCTTCATTATACCCTTCACCACTACTGTGGTACAGGGTATAATAAGTTTGTGCATTTGTATGTAATTTTTTAATTTAACTTAGATTTTATGCATTATCAATACTTCAAATGTAGCTTCAGAATACCTATCTACAATCCACGTAACTATTAAACTTTCTTTACTTTCGGTCCGAGAAGCCGTTGTCTGTAATGAGATTTACGGCAACTCCATCTATTTTTCCAATTTGATGGTGACATTCTCTTAATGTCAACTATCAAATGTGAAGGTTTGTGCCATGTAGAAATATGGATATTATCCTTGAAAAAATGAAAATGAAGTGACCATGCACTTTATCCTACTACTCTGTGGTAATGGAATTACTAATGGCCTTCATGCCTCTTGGGATTCTGTTGTAATGTGACATACACATTATTAGTTGTTGCTCCTTGACCTCTAATGGTAACATGCTTTACTGGTTTAGAACATGCCTTGCAAATGGTTGCGTTGGTCAATGGTTGGTTTGGTGCTTAAAAGTTGTTATAACGATATTTCCAATAATTTAACGAACTTCCATACGTCATGATACTCCTTGAATCTATGAAAAAAGAAAACAATTATCATATTGAAAATATGTTATTATACTCACCAACAGCTTGTCTTTTGGCAATCCCAAGTTCTCAGACTCCATATCCCCCCTAACCAGATTCTGAAAATTCCACTTCATCAAATCCACTTCCATGTTTAAATAAAAACCAAGTAACAAAATTCATTGTTTTTCTTCAAGTAAATGGACGAAATAAATCGCCATTTACCCATTTTATTTTATTTAAACAAATTCTATATATTTCACAAAAGATGTTCACTTGTGTTGTTCCTTCTTTCATTGTTGTTTAACAACAATTTGCGACACATATACACCAAACCATGTTATTTAAGCATAAAGATCACGTTGAGCCTTTTCCCAGGCAGCCATGGGTCCATGTTCTGGCCTGTATTTAACGTTGCAACCATCAGGTTCGAAACGGTTCTCATCACGCAATTCCTCGTAACGCTCACGTTCGTATTTGGTGAAGCCCCATTTCTTGGAGACATAGATCTTTTGGCGACCAGGAAACTTGAACTTGGCACGACGGAGAGCCTCAATAACTTGAGCCTTGTATCTGTCACTGGAACGCACCGACATGATGGGTTGTCCAATGCGTACACGGGCTACAGTACCTTGGGGTTTGCCGAAGGCACCACGCATTCCAGTTTGGAGCCTATCAGCTCCGGCACACGATAACATTTTATTGATGCGAATGACGTGGAAGGGATGCAAACGCATACGGATGTGGAATTGATCCTTACCGCAGAATTTCACCAAGTATTTGTTGCAGCAAATGCGGCCAGCTTCCAAGGCTTCACTGCTAAGTTGTTCATATTCGTCAGAAACTAAATGCACGCACAGAGGGAAATCTTCTACGCCAGCCTTCTTTCTGCCCAAATCGAAGATACGAATTTTGGGATCGGGTACACCACGACAGAAACGTGATTTTGGGTATGGCTTATTTTTGCAGTAACGATAACATCTCGCTGGACGGCGACCCATTTTTCCAACCGAACTTTACTCCGTCAGAAAAAGAAAGAAAGAAATACAACAGGAAATTACTTAACACAGCATAGGAAGTGTTCAGAAATCATGTTCAGTGAGTCACATTTTTCGCTGAGATAACACATTGCTGTGTGCTAACTAAACAAAGCCCAATATGTTGTTGAGCGTACGACGGCCACCTAATTGATGGCGTTAATGTCTATCGTATGCTTGCATATTTGTAAACAAAAAAATGAGTCATTCATAACATGCGTTTATATAGAAATAGCGACATAGATGTTAGGCTTAAATCTACTTTAGCACAATTTTTGGCCAGGGCATACATATTTTTAATTGGAATACAAAATGTTTGTAACATTTTTTGTCGGAAAGGGCCATTTTCGAAATTACGTGCCCCTGTAGCTTTCATTATTGCTTATAATCTCAAAATCTGCGTAAAATATTTTTGGAGTCCAAATAAAGGCTATATTAACTCAAACAAAAAACTTCATACTAGGGCTGGCTTCGGGACGATTTTTATAAATCCTGGGATTCGGGATTTCAAAATATAGAATTCCGGGATCCCGGAATTTTTCGGGATTCTTTAAATATTTTAAGTTATAACAATCTACAGCGCCAAAAAATTGTTGTAAATTAAGCCAATTTAGTTTAATTCAATTTTATTAACAAAAGAACATAAGAGTAAACTAAAACGCCATTTCAAATTGCTATCACATTTAACGAACACTTAATCCAACTGAACAAAATGAAGAAAAGAAAAAAAAATATAATAAAAAAAATTAAAAAACAATTCTTACTCACCAAAAAATTTTAAGGATTTTGATTAGATTAGATATATTTTCATACTCTTGTGTTAATCCTTTGGTACTTCATCGTTTTAAGTAACTTCTTAAAAATATCAAGGCATCTAATTTTTTTTTTTATCAGATAAACGCCATCTTGTCATATTGTCGACGGACATTTTATCATTGTTTTTTTATTTTATGTGGCAAGAATTCCATTTCACATTAACTCATTGTTCAAAGGAGGGCCTTATCCTTTATTACGATTTTTGATGAAATTGTGCTTTTTATAGTATACCACGTGTATAATAAATTCTTACTTAAGGTGTACCATAAATTTTTATTAACTTAATTTGTCGGGTATGAAATCTAAGGGCAGTTTGCACTGAATAGAGACTCCAATTTATTAATAAATAATGCTAAAAAGTCACAAATTTTCCGATCCCGAAAAATCTTGGCATTCAATATAAAAATCTGGGGATTCGGGATTAATCCTGTCCCGAAAATCCCGGGACTTCCGGACGGGATTTATCCTGGGTAATAGCCCTTCACCCACAGAGGTCCCAGGCCCTTCAAAATCTTCACATCATCCCATATAAGCAATATGGTACGCATATTAAAGCTTATTGCGAATTCAATAATAAGACGGACTTTAGAAAGCCAATTGGGGAAAATATCAAAAAAAAAATTGCCTGCGGCGTTTTTATTAATAGTTGCTTACATTGCGAATTCGATGAAAAAAATCGGACTGTTTCATTAGGATAAACCAAAATTGCGGTAAAGATAAGGAAGGATAGCAAATAATATCCATGAAAATGTTTAATTTACAACTGTAAAACATGACCTTAAAGTAAAAACTCGAAAACTCCTTTTTGGCATTTAAGGACTCGCATTTGTATAGAAAGGTGATTTTCAAATTCGAAAAAGTGAGATTTCTAACATAGCGTTAACGTATATACATTATTTGAAATCTTTTTATTTGAAAATATATCGTTGGTCGCTTAACGACTTTAATGTGTTTCCACCTTTTATTCATCAGCGTACTATTTTGTTGTACGTCGCCATCTGCGTTGGTCATGACTAAATACAACCATGGTGTATTACTTATTGAACACATCCAGGGGAAGTGTTCAGAATTATTCTTATTAGTCAAAACAGTTAAGTGATGTCAACATAAAACACACTCATAAAATTGACAAGTAGAACACGCCTTCAAATGTAAGGTATTGAAAGCTCTTTGAATTCAAACCTTTTATGTTTCTGTGGGAAACAAAATATTAGACGTGTTTTGTCTTTCTATATTTTATATTTAAAATATAACAGATGATAGATTTAAGTTTCTATTCTATCTACAGCCACAGAAATAAATCTGCACTCTATAGTTTGGGGAAGGAAAAAAGACATTAAATTATCATTTTCAGAATTTTAAATAAATCGTTTAAAAAACGTACCATACACACAAAAAAATAATGTTTGGATTCAATCCCGAAATTAATTGATCAAATTAATTTTTAATTGAAATGTCTTCAATCGCAGAAATGATAGCATCAATCACCGAAGTCAATTAAAAAATTAATTGAACCAATCAAAAAATTAATTGATAATCAATTTTTGTGATTGAATTTTGTTTTAATTAAAATTTGTTGAATCAATTAAATTTTTAATTTAGTATTTTTTAAAATTGAATTATTTTTTTTTTAATATAATTTAATTTTTGTTATTTTATTTTTAAGGCAGAATGATGTTAATAAATTTTCATATTTTTAATAAAAATAATTTAAAGCTATAAATCTAATTTTTGTAGCATATTTTCTTAAAAGAAATTTCTAATGCTCATATGTGTGCTTAAAAGAAACTTTTTTCATACTCTATAAAAAGAACATTTTCTTAAATCCGTTGTATTCCGCATTACTGAAAGGCTAACATAGCCTAATTCATACACAAAAATGATATATTATCAGTGAATAATTTCCACTTAATATCCACAAATTTCATATTTATAAACCTCTTTATATATTTTTACTTTTAATTGTTATTTTTAATCATATATTTTATTCAAGCTGACCTTAAGACCAGGGTCAGCCGACAATGTCCTTACTATTTCTACCTTCATTAGTATATCTGTTACGTGAGTGTTCTCTGAAGCACACAAAATATTGTAATTCTTCCATATCTATGTATATATGAGTATATCTTATTTCATTTTGTCATTTATAATGATTATTATTAACCTTGTTCTATTGTTTGTTTCTCCCTTCGTTTGTTTTTTTGCAGTTTGTTAAATTTGCCAACATTAATGAGGACACTCCTTCCTATCATCGTCGTTACGATTTCTTCATTTCGAAATTCTCATCTATGTGTCATGGGAACAATGAGAACATTGAGCTGCGTGACAGTATTCGTTTGGCTGGTATTAAAGGTGTTCAAGGTGTGATACGTAAAACTGTTTCCGATGACTTGGTTGAGAATATCTGGGAAAAACAGCATATGGAAAAAATTGTACCATCGTTACTTTTTAATATGCAGGTGAGAATAACTTAATTGTTGCACATTTAAATAATTCATATCACATTTAAAATGGAAAATTATATCATTTTTATAAATATAAATAATTAAAAGAAATTTATTTGCACTCTACTCAAAATATATTGAAAACATTTTTTTACTTTTGTCACAGTGGAGGATAAAAGATTACATAAACTTAAGATTTAAAGTGGGTAGAATTTTACCAAAAATGGTATATTTTTTATTGTTTGTTTATTGTTTGGTAGATTTTTTATATAGAAATAACATTTTGACAAAATATTCTATAGAAATAAATTTTTGACAAAATTTTCTATAAAAAATAAAACTTTGACAAAATTTTCTATAGAAATAAAATTTTGACGAAATTTTCTATAGAAATAATATGTTGACAAAATTTTCTATAGAAATAAAATTTTGACAAAATTTTCTAAAGAAATAAAATTTTGACAACATTTTCTATAGAAATATAATTTTGACAAAATTTTCTATAGAAATAAAACTTTGACAAATTTTCATAGAAATAATATGTTGATAAAATTTTCTATAGAAATAAAATTTGGACAAAATTTTCTATAGAAATAAAATTTTGACAAAAATTCCTGTAGAAATAATATGTTGACAAAATTTTCTATAAAAATAAAATTTTGACAAAATTTTCTATAGAAATATAATTTTGACAAAATTTTCTATAGAAATAAAATGTTGACAAATTTTTTTTATAGAAATAAATTTTTGACAAAATTTTCTACAGAAATAAAATTTTGACAAAATTTTCTACAGAAATAAAATTTTGACAAAATTTTCTATGGAAATAATATGTTGGCAAAATTTTCTATAGAAATAAAATTTTGACAAAATTTTCAATAGAAAAAAATTTTGACAAAATTTTCTATAAATAAAATTTCGACAAAATTTTCTGTTGAAATAATATGTTGACAAAATTTTCTATAAAAATAAAATTTTGACAAAATTTTCTATAAAAATAAAATTTTGACAAAATTTTCTATAAAAATAAAATTTTGACAAAATTTTCTATAAAAATAAAATTTTGACAAAATTTTCTATAGAAATAAATTTTTGACAAAATTTTCTACAGAAATAAAATTTTCTATAGAAATAAAATTTTGACAAATTTTTCTATAGAAATAAAATTTTGACAAAATTTCCTGTAGAAATAATATGTTGACAAAATTTTCTATAAAATTTTAACAAAATTTTCTATACAAATAAAATTTTGACAAAATTTTCTATAGAAATAGAAAAAAATTTTGACAAAATTTTCTATAGAAATAAAATTTTGACAAAATATCCTGTAGAAATAATATGTTGACAAAATTGTATTTCTTTAGAAAATTTTGTCAAAATTTTATTTTTATAGAAAATTTTGTCAACATATTATTTCTACAGGAAATTTTGTAAACATTTATTTCGATAGAAAATTTTGTCAAAATTTTATTTTTATAAAAAGTTTTGTCAACATTTTATTTTCTATAGAAAATTTTGTCAAAATTTTATTTCTATAGAAAATTTTGTCAATATATTATTTCTATAAAAATTTTGTCATATTGTTTTTTCTATAGAAAATTTTGTCAAATTGTTTTTTTTTTTTTTTATAGAAATAAATTTTTGACAAAACTTCCTGCAGAAATAATATGTTGACAAAATTTTCTATAAAAATAAAATTTTGACAAAATTTTCTATAGAAATAAAATTTTGACAAAATTTTCTATAGAAATAAAATTTTGACAAATTTTTTTATAGAAATAAAATTTTGACAAAATTTTCTATAGAAATAATATGTTGGCAAAATATTCTATAGAAATAAAATTTTGACAAAATTTTCAATAGAAAAAATTTTGACAAAATTTTCTATAGAAGTAAAATTTTGACAAAATTTCCTGTAGAAATAATATGTTGACAAAATTTTCTATAAAAATAAAATTTTGACAAAATTTTCTATAGAAATAAAATTTTGACAAAATTTTCTATAGAAATAAATTTTTGACAAAATTTTCTACAGAAATAAAATTTTCTATAGAAATAAAATTTTGACAAATTTTTCTATAGAAATAAAATTTTGACAAAATTTCCTGTAGAAATAATATGTTGACAAAATTTTCTATAAAATTTTGTCAAAATTTTCTATACAAATAAAATTTTGACAAAATTTTCTATAGAAATAATATGTTGACAAAATTTTCTTTAGAAATAAAATTTTGACAAAATTTTCAGTAGAAAAAAATTTTGACAAAAATTTCTATAGAAATAAAATTTTGACAAAATTTTCTATAGAAATAAAATGTTGACAAAATTTTGCTATAGGAATAAAATTTTGACAAAATTTTCTATAGAAATAAAATTTTGACAAAATTTTCTATAGAAATAAAATTTTGTCAAAATTTTCTTTAGAAATAAAATTTTGACAAAATTTTCTATAGAAATAAAATTTTGACAAAGTTTTCTATAGAAATAAAATTTTGACAAAATTTTCTATAGAAATAAAATTTTGACTAAATTTTCTATAGAAATAAAATTTTGACAAAATTTTCTATAGAAAAGAAATTTTGACATCATTTTTTGGTACAATTTTCTCCAAATTATAGTAGATTATTTTTGAGACAGTGACAACCGTGAGTCGAAGACGATATTCGGCAAAAATGCAAAATTCGGACAAAGACGAAACCGAAACCAAATCTTTTAAAATGTATAATTAATGTGCTTTTCCCTATCTCACACGAAAGCTATTTCTTGTTTGGAATACAATAAATAAATTGATGTTGGTTCTTCAATTTCAAAAGGCAAGTCACTTCGAGTAGAAGTCAAGAGTGTACAACGTTTTTTTAAAATTTAAAATTTAATTTTTGATAATTAATGTATTCTATACAAAGGAGCCGAACTTTCAAAACTAGAAAAATACCCAAGATCATTCAAATTAGAGTGAGTGCTTAACGGTTGAGTTACATACCATGCGTTAATGCGTCCGTTGATTGAATAGTTGAATTTTCTCTTTGAAAGCAACTGTTTTGTTAGAGTGCTTCAAACTGAAAAATGTCAACCCTTCCATCATCGCATGGATTAACGCATGATATGTAACTCAACCTTAAATTTCGAATGGGGTTTCGTACGATTTACACATACTACAAAAAAACCTATTTAGACGTTTTCATAAATAATTAAATCGAAAGCAATAGATGTCAGAAACCTAATATGGTATTTGGTCTATTGATAAAACCGTGCAAAACAAAGGATTTTTATATAGGACCTCAAAATAATTTTTGTGAAATGAAAATTAAGTCGATTTCTAGAGGAGTATTTTTGGATGTCCATCAAAATGTTATTTTAAGTAAGGCCTTTGTAAGGCTTAGTTACATATGAAATGAATAAATTAAAAAAGTAATGACTTAGGAAAAAATTTTATTTTTTTTTTGCTGGAAGCTTTGTTAAAAAATACGTCTTCATAGTTTATGAAATCTTTGAATCCCCATGTTATATTTAAAAAAAATAAGAATAATAATTACTTACAAATTAATATTTATTAAAATGTTTTTTTTTTTTCTGTATTGTTGTTTGTTTCGTTTTCCTTTTGCCAAAATTTGTTTGTTTGTTTAATATCACAATGTTCCAAACATTAAACTCACCACACAAAATGCTCACATTCAATTTAATTTAATTTTGTTTTTGCTAATAATCACAATGACAAAATAAAAACTAAATTAAAATCAAAATAATTTTCTTGCTTTCACACATTATTCCACAATTGAAACACACAACCAAACACCACACACTACTCTCTCGTTCTAATGTGAATTCGAAAAAAGTTTGGCGTTAACGTTATGTTTGTGAAGAAAAACATGCTGGTGGTAATAACAAAATTTATACAAATATTTATTTATTGATTGTGCCATAACAATATATGTATATGTATGTCTAGAATTGTTTGTTTTATAGATTTACGTATATATGTAAAAGTAAAATTTGCAATAGTTTTTTATTTGTATTTTTAGGAATTGTATGTCTTTAGTTTTAAAATGTGTTTAATTCCTTTAGTAATTATGTCTTTTTGTTATGAAATTAATCCATATCTAGTCTGGAGATTTGACACCGGTTGAAGACGCTACAGTGAGTACTCCACCAGTTTTGGCCGAGGAAGTATTGCGTGAATTGGTTGGACGAGCTTCATTTGGCCATATTCGAAGTGTATTGAAGCCGCTTTTGACGTAAGTATAATTTATTTTAAAAAAATATTTAATCTTTTTAATTTTAAATTTAAATTAAGAGCATAAATAATCTACCAACATTTGGAGAAAATTCTACCAAAAAACTAACTACAATTTGTCAAAATTTTATTTCTATAGAAAATTTTGTCAAAATTATATTTCTATCGAAAATTTTGTCAAAATTTTATATCTATAGAAAATTTTGTCGAAATTTTATTTCTATAGAAAATTTTGTCAAAATTTTATTTCTATAGAAAATTTTGTCAACATTTTATTTCTATAGAAAATTTTCTCAAAAATTTTATTTCTATAGAAAATTTTCTCAAAATTTTATATCTATAGAAAATGTTGTCAAAATTTTATTTCTTTAGAAAATTTTCTCAAAATTTTATTTCTTTAGAAAATTTTCTCAAAATTTTATTTCTATAGAAAATTTTGTCAAAATTATATTTCTATCGAAAATTTTGTCAAAATTTTATATCTATAGAAAATTTTGTCGAAATTTTATTTCTATACAAAATTTTGTCAAAATTTTATTTCTATAGAAAATTTTGTCAACATTTTATTTCTATAGAAAATTTTCTCAAAAATTTTATTTCTATAGAAAATTTTCTCAAAATTTTATATCTATAGAAAATGTTGTCAAAATTTTATTTCTTTAGAAAATTTTCTCAAAATTTTATTTCTTTAGAAAATTTTCTCAAAATTTTATTTCTATAGAAAATTTTGTCAAAATTTTATACTATAGAAAATTTTGTAAAAATTTTATTTCTATAGAAAATTTTGTAAAAATTTTATTTTTATAGAAAATTTTGTAAAAATTTTATTTCTATAGAAAATTTTGTCAACATTTTATTTCTATAGAAAATTTTGTAAAAATTTTATTTCTATAGAAAATTTTGTAAAAATTTTATTTCTATAGAAAATTTTGTCAACATTTTATTTCTATAGAAAATTTTGTCAACATTTTATTTCTATAGAAAATTTTGTTAAAATTTTATTTCTATAGAAAATTTTGTCAAAATTTTATTTCTATAGAAAATTTTGTCGAAATTTTATTTCTATAGAAAATTTTGTCGAAATTTTATTTCTGTAGAAAATTTTATCGCAATTTTATTTCTATAGAAAATTTTGTCGACATTTTATTTCTATAGAAAATATTGTCAAAATTTTATTTCTATAGAAACTTTTGTCAAAATTTTATTTCTATAGAAAATTTTGTCATAGTTTTATTTCTATAGAAAAATTTGTCAAAATTTTATTTCTATAGAAAATTTTGTCAAAATTTTATTTCTATAGAAAATTTTGTCAAAATTTTATTTCTATAGAAAATTTTGTCAAAATTTTATTTCTATAGAAACTTTTGTCAAAATTTTATTTCTATAGAAAATTTTGTCATAGTTTTATTTCTATAGAAAAATTTGTCAAAATTTTATTTCTATAGAAAATTTTGTCAAAATTTTATTTCTATAGAAAATTTTGTCACAATAGCATAAATAATCTACCAACATTTGGAGAAAATTCTACCAAAAAACTAACTCCAATTTGTGAAAATTTCATTTCTTTATACCTCATTCACATTACACTTCCAAAATCCACTTTTACTAGTTTTCAACTGTCATTTGTCTTATAAAAAGAGGATTTCAAATCCACTTTTATTCGATTTCGAGCCTAATGTGAATGAGCTATTAGAAAATTTTGTCAAAATTTTATTTTTGTAGAATATTTTGTCAAAATTTTATTTCTTAAAGAATTTTGTCGAAATTTTATTTCTATAGAAAATTTTGTAAAAATTTTATTTCTATAGAAAATTTTGTCAAAATTTTATATCTATAGAAAATTTTGTCAAAATTTTATATCTGTAGAAAATTTTGTCATAATTTTAGTTCTATAAAAAATTTCGTCAAAATTTTATTTCTTTAGAAAATTTTCTCAAAATTTTATTTCTATAGAAAATTTTATCGTAATTTTATTTCTATAGAAAATTTTGTCAAAATTTTATGTCTATAGAAAATTTGGTCGAAATTTTATTTCTATAGAAAATTTTGTCAAAATTTTATTTCTATAGAAAATTTTGTCAAAATTTTATATCTATAGAAAATTTTGTCATAATTTTATTTCTATAAATAATTTTGTCAACATTTTATTTCTATAGAAAATTTTGTAAAAATTTTATTTCTATAGAAAATTTTGTAAAAATTTTATTTCTATAGAAAATTTTGTCAACATTTTATTTCTATAGAAAATTTTGTTAACATTTTATTTCTATAGAAAATTTTGTTAAAATTTTATTTCTATAGAAATTTTTGTCAACATTTTATTTCTATAGAAAATTTTGTCGAAATTTTATTTCTATAGAAAATTTTGTCAACATTTTATTTCTATAGAAAATTTACTCAAAAATGTTATTTCTATAGAAAATTTTCTCAAAATTTTTCTTTTTATAGAAAATTTTGTCAAAATTTTATATCTATAGAAAATTTTGTCAAAATTTTATTTCCTTAGAAAATTTTGTCAAAATTTTATTTCTATAGAAAATTTTGTCAAAATTTTATTTCTATAAAAAATTTTGTCAAAATTTTATTTCTATAGAAAATTTTGTCAAAATTTTGTATCTATAGAAAATTTTGTCAAAATTTTATTTCTATAGAAAATTTTGTAAAAATTTTTTTTCTATAGAAAATTTTGTAAAAATTGTATTTCTGTAGAAAATTTTGTCAACATTTTATTTCTGTAGAAAATTTTGTCAAAATGTTTTCTCTATAGAAAATTTTGTAAAAATTTTATTTCTATAGAAAATTTTGTCAAAATTTTATTTCTATAGAAAATTTTGTAAAAGTTTTATTTCTACAGAAAAAAGCATCAAGAATTCTACCAATCTAACAAACAGTAAAACAACTACCAAACAGTAAAACACCTACTATTTTTTGGTAGAATTCTACCAACTGTGGTCCTAAAGCGGAGACGAGTTCAATTCGTGATCACACCTAGAAAATGAAAAATTCCATCCAAATCTTAAAAAATCTAAATTTTTATATGATCTCACACTTAGAAAATCCAAAATTCTATCCAAATCGTGAAAAAATCGAAAATTTTATATGAAACATTTCTTTTGCTCTTGTCTCCTAAACTATGTGTCCTAGAACAATAAGAGGCTTAATTCGTGATTACCCCTAGAAAGTCCAAAATTCCATCCAAGTATTGAAAAAATCGAAATTTTTATATCCATCCAAGTATTGAAAAAATCGAAATTTTCAAGCACTCTCCTTTTCAGATATAAAAAAAGGGTAACCTCCTTTCCTATCAATTTGTTTAGTTACACAGCAAAGAATATGACCAAAATATTTCCAGTTAAAATTTTAGTTGAATTTAAAAAATTTAATTGATTCAACAAATTTTTTAATTGAAACAAAAAACAATCATAAAATTAATTTTATCAATTAAATTTTTAATTGACTTCGATGATTGATACTATCATTTCAGTGATTGAAGACATTTCAATTAAATATTAAATGGATGAATTAATTTCGTGATTGAAGACAAAAAATATTTTTTCTGTGTATGTTTATGTCAAGACAACCCAAAGATTAAAATAAAAGCAAACATTTTTTTCCTAAGGAACTCAATTCGATCAGACTTTGTATATCAATGGGAAATATAGTAGATAGGAATAACTTTTCAGAAAATTTGGTTTATATAATAATTTTGAAATATTACAAAATATTTATTTGGTGTTTATTTACTTTATTTCCACTCCCATTAGGCACTTGGATCGTCATGAACTTTGGGTACCCAACACATTTGCCATTCATACATTCCGTATTGTTATGATTTCCATACAACCACAATATTCGTACACTGTGGTCGAGACTTTAATGCAACATTTGGATAGTAATTTTAAATCATCTCCCAAAACTCGCACATCCTTAGCAGTGGTTTTATCCAAGATTATTGCCATAGCAGCTGGGGAAAGTGTTGGCCCATCCGCCTTGGATATTATCAATAATTTACTAACCCATCTAAGGACCAGTGTTAGTGGGACATCGGAGATAACACCCGAAGAATCACAATATCAAGAAGCTCTTATCAATGCTTTGGGTGAATTTGCCAATCATCATCCAGATTATCAGAAAATTGAAATTATGCTCTTCATTATGAACACCGTACCGGATCTATCGAAGAAGAGTAAAGGAGATCAAATGTTGCAAAATATCCTATTGAAATCATTACTCAAAGTTGGCACACAATATAGTACAGTGTCCTTTGAAAAGGCATTCCCGGCTAGTTTCCTACAGCCGCTATTGAAAATGGCTAGGGCACCCCATGATCCCACTCGCATTATTGTTATGCAAATATTCCAAGCCCTATTGGATCGTCATCAAAACGAGAAAGTTTTAAGTACGGTTAGTGTTAAACCATATGCTGCCCTCTCCCAGGAGACACCATCGCGATCGGATATTATTTTCACACATAAACATGGGGCGAATATAATGCAAGCATTGATTGATAGCATGGCTTTGTCAGAGAAGTTAGATTCGCTAACATCTAGCTATAATACAGCGGCATTGCTGATAGTGGAAATGGCATGTGGTGAGACGGTGCAAGAATTTTTACTATTTATACTGGGGTAAGTGGTATTGTTTTTTTTTTTAACCTAACTGTTAATATCCTGTATTTTTTGCCCCTTCTTCATTAAGCATACAACAAGTGGCCACTACATCCGATGACTTAAGTAACGTACATAAATGCTGCCTTAATATTATTGCCATGGCTTTACTCACCCTGATTGCCCGAGTTACCGGCATTAATAGTTTACTCGAATATGCGCAAAAGATTATCGAAGATCGCAAAGTGGAGGCTACACATTTCTTACCACCCCTTTTGGATTCCCGAAAAGCAAACAAAACCTATAATCTTAGTCTACCCCATTTGGCTATTGATAAAATGGCTTTGGCTGAATGTTTACAAAATGCTGGCATGGACTTTAATCGTTTGCAAACTGGTGTACCATATTCCCTTAATCAAATGGATAATCCTGGCCATAGACATTCGTGGGTGGAAACGGTTAGTAGTAATATGACTCAACGTAATAGTTCAGCTGATCTAACTGCTTACAATGGTGATGCGGATAGCATTAGCAGTTCACCAGGTGTATCAAAGGTAATAGTTTGGTGTAATAATTTTGATTTAAAATTGAGGGATTTTAATTTTCCGTTTTTTTCCTTTGCAGAAAGCATTAGCTCCCGAATATACTGTAGATGCCATGAAACGTTATTTGGCTGAACCCTCCGAATCGGTTAAGAAAGAACAGCAGGAGAAACAAAAGCAGATTGTTAAAGCTTTCCGTGAAAGTGATTTTGAAGAACTTATGAGGCGGACTGAACCAAAGGTAGGTAGAAAAGGAAGATCTTTAAGAGATAAAAAGAGAAAAAGATCAATGGAAAACCAAGAGGTACACATGCCGTCGACAATTTTTGTTTCTATAGAAAATTTTGTCAAAAGTTTTATTTCTATAATAAATATTGTTAACATTTTATTTCTATAGAAAATTTTGTCAAAATTTTATTTCTATAGAAAATTTTGTCAAAATTTTATTTCTTTAGAAAATTTTGTCAAAATTTTATTTCTTTAGAAAATTTTGTCAAAATTTTATTTCTTTAGAAAATTTTGTCAAAATTTTATTTCTTTAGAAAATTTTGTCAAAATTTTATTTCTTTAGAAAATTTTGTCAAAATTTTATTTCTATAGAAAATTTTGTCAAAATTTTATTTCTACAGAAAATTTTGTCAAAATTTTATTTCTACAGAAAATTTTGTCAAAATTTTATTTCTATAGAAAATTTTGTCAAAATTTTACTTCTAAGAAATTTTGTAAAATTTTATATCTATAGAAAATTTTGTCAAAATGTTATTTCTATAGAAAATATTGTCAAAATTTTATTTCTATTGAAAATTTGGGCAAAATGTTTTGTTTCTATAGAAAATTTTGTCAAAATTTTATTTATATTGAAAATTTGGTCAAAATGTTTCTTTTATATAAAATTTTGTTCAAAATTTTATTTCTATAGAAATTTTTGTCAAAATTTTATTTCTATAAATAATGTTGTCAAAATTTTGTTTTTATAGAAAATTTTGTCAAAATTTTATTTCTATAGGAAATTTCGTCAAAATTTTGTCAAAATTTTGTTTTAATAGAAATTTTGTCAAAATGTTATTTCTATAGAAAATTTTGTCAATATTTTATTTCTATAGAAAATTTTGCCAAAATTTTATTTCTATAGAAAATTTTGCCAAAATTTAATTTCCTTAGAAAATTTTGTCAACATTTTATTTCTATAGAAAATTTTGTCAACATTTCATTTCTATAGAAAATTTTGTCAAAATTTTATTTCTATAGAAAATTTTTCAAAATTGTATTTCTGTAGAAAATTTCGCCAAAATTGTATTTCTATAGAAAATTTTGTCAAAATTTTATTTCTATAGAAAATTTTGTCAAAATTTTATTTCTATAGAAAATTTTGTCAAATTTTTATTTCTATAGAAAATTTTGTCAAAATTTTATTTCTATAGAAAATTTTGTCAAAATTTTATTTCTATAGAAAATTTTGTCAAAATTTTGTTTTTATAGAAAATTTTGTCAAAATTTTATTTCTATAGGAAATTTCGTCAGAATTTTTGTTTCTATAGAAAATTTTGTCAAAATTTTATTTCTATAGAAATTTTTTTCAAAATTTTATTTCTATAGAAAATTTTGTCAAAAGTTTTGTTTCTATAGAAAATTTTGTCAAAATGTTATTTCTATAGAAAATTTTGTCAGAATTTTTGTTTCTATAGAAATTTTTGTCGAAATTTTATTTCTATAGAAATTTTTGTCAACATTTTATTTCTATAGAAAATTTTGGCAAAATTTTATTTCTATAGAAAAAGTTGTCAACATTTTGTTTCTATAGCAAATTTTGTCAAAATTTTATTTCTATAGAAAATTTTGTCAAAATTTTATTTCTATAGAAAATTTTGTCAAAATTTTATTTCCATAGAAAATTATGTCAACATTTTATTTTTAAAGACAATTTTGAAAAATTTTATTTCTATAGAAAATTTTGTCAAAATGTTATTTCTATAGAAAATTTTGTCAGAATTTTTGTTTCTATAGAAATTTTTGTCGAAATTTTATTTCTATAGAAATTTTTGTCAACATTTTTGTTTCTATAGAAAATTTTGTCAAAATTTTATTTCTATAGAAAAAGTTGTCAACATTTTATTTCTATAGAAAATTTTGTCAGAATTTTTGTTTCTATAGAAAATTTTGTGAAAATTTTATCTCTATAGAAAAATTTGTCAACATTTTTGTTTCTATAGAAAATTTTGTCAAAATGTTATTTCTATAGAAAATTTTGTCAGAATGTTTGTTTCTATAGAAAATTTTGTCAAAATTTTATTTCTATAGAAAATGTTGACAAAATTTTATTTCTATAGAAAATTTTGTCAAAATTTTATTTCTATAGAAAATTTTGTCAGAATTTTATTTCTATAGAAAATGTTGTCAAAATTTTATTTCTATAGAAAATGTTGTCAAGATTTTTGTTTCTATAGAACATTTTGTCAAAATGTTTGTGTCTATAGAAAAATTTTGCCAACATTTTATTGCTATAGAAAATTTTGTCAAAATTTTATTTCTATAGAAAATTTTGTCAAAATTTTATTTCCATAGAAAATTATGTCAACATTTTATTTTTAAAGACAATTTTGAAAAATGTTATTTCTATAGAAAATTTTGTCAAAATGTTATTTCTATAGGAAATTTTGTCAAAATTTGATTTCTATAGAAAATTATGTCAAAATTTTGTTTTTATAGAAAATGTTTGCCAAAATTTTATCTATATAGAAAATTTTCTCAAAATTTTATCTCTATAGAATATTTTGTCAAAATTTTTGTTTCTATAGAAAATTTTGTCAAAATTTTTGTTTCTATGGAAAATTTTGTCAAAGTTTTATCTCTATAGAAAATCTTGTCAAAATTTTATCCATATAGAAAATTTGGTCAAAATTTTATCTATATAGAAAATTTTGTCAAAATTTTATCTCTATAGAATATTTTGTCAAAATTTTTGTTTCTATAGAAAATTTTGTCAAAATTTTATTTCTATAAAAAATTTTGTCATAATTTTTGTTTCTTAAAAAAATTTTGTCAAAATTTTTGTTTCTTTAGAAAATTTGGTCAAAATTTTATTTCTATTGAAAATTTTGTCAAAATTTTATTTCTATAGAAAATTTTGCCAAAATTTTATTTCTATAGAAAATATTTTCCAAATTTTATTTTTATAGAAAATTTGTAAAGTATCTCTTAGTTGGAGAGGTATATTTTGCAAAATTAACCAAAACGTCCAAAATTCTACCATTTTACCAAACAGTAAAAATTATACCATTTTTGGTAGAATTCTACCAACTGTTGCAACCGTGTACTAGAAGTCCTAGAGAAAGAAAGTTCGATAATGAGATATGCTGGAATTCCGCGTTCTGAGTCTGAGTTAAGAGAATGGGCGAAAGATTGAAAAATACGACTGATGAAGTGTGACTGTTCTATACCATTTTGGAATTAAAAAAAAACACATGTTTTTCTCTCAGTAATGACGATGGTTTTGTATTTTAAAAATTTTCTAAGTATTCCCTATCATAGAGCAGCACTTTTTGATTATAGGCAAGATAACCTATCCTAACGGAAAGAAAATAGGACTACAGAACTACTCAGAGGCAGTAGGAAGACCATCAGCATGATCGAACGGAATTATATGCAGAACCTGTGCCGAGGGATTGGTTCTCCTGGGGATTTGGGGAGATTTTCGAATAGTACATTTGTCCTTGCTTTCTCATGACACGGGTTTCATCTTTTTGGGTGGTAGGATAGTATAAAGCTTGAGACTACAGCAGCTTTTGCAAAATAGCAAATTATTTGTAGCTTGCTAAATCTGAAATAGCAGTTTTTTGTTGGCTGAAAAACAGCAGTCAGTGTTTGCTCTCAACAGCAGTCTTTTTTTCTAAAAGTGTAAAGATTATAAAAATATCATCAAAAACTAAAAGTTCCCCTTTTTTGCCTATTTTCAGCATGATGTCATACAAAATCGTCTAAATGACCTCTTCAATTCCTTGGCCATTGACAGCAAAACTCCACAAAGTGCATCATCGCAAAATGAAAAGCCCATATATGAAACAAATTTTCCCGAATTATTTTACTATTAAATACATACCATACAGAACAAAAACACTACATGCAATAATTAAAAACTAAAAATACATAGGCGAATAAAATTTAATATTGGCTTTGTTATATAACAATAAAATTGTTATAGTACATATTTCTTAAATATAAAAAACTTATATATATATACAAACAAAATTGAATTTTTGGACAAAACAAAAAAAGAGAAAAAATTGAATAATTTGTTTGGCTATTAAAGCGTTTCGATATTTCCTTATATACATCATATACATAATCTTTATATATACATAAAAATATACAAAAATAAAAAAGGCATATTTTAAAGTAAAATCTTTATTTTAAAAGTTACTTAGTTAATTAATAAATATGATTATGTTGGGTTCCCTTATAGTAGATGGATATTACTAAGATGTTAATAGGTATCAGATTTTATCTACATATGTATTAATTTGTTGTTCATTATTTGTATTATTTTAGATTATACAAGGATTTACTTTTTGGAATTTATTTATGTATTTCTAAAGAAAATAAAAATTAAAAAAAAAACAATAAAAACACACTCCCACAAAAAATAGCTTTGACTTTTATTTCAAAATTGTGGTTTATTTTTTTTTTTTTTTGGTGTTTTTTGCTTTTATATCAAAATCAATAATTTCTTTTTCATAAAATGGGAATATTTGACTTTTCTTTATTTAGAAAATCTCAACCGTTATCTATTGAAGCTTCTACACAACAAGACCAAAATCAAGATGCCTCATTGAGTAGCCGTAATGCTTTTGTTAATTTTTTGAGAGAATATCGTAGAAACTATCATCCTTCGCCATCGAATATACCCATATGGCGTATAACCATTGAAGCTGCAAATCGATGGAATAACATGACATTACGTGAAAAATATTCCTATATACAATCAGCCCACAAGGCCAATTATATTTATAGAGCCAGAGATCGTAATGTTAATCGTATAATGAAATTATTGCGCAAAGCATTACTAACGCAAGACCACATCAATATACCCTATTTAATGGCAGCAGTTAAACAAATGCGATTGTGGAAACAAAAGATTCTAAGTGATATTTTAAATTAAATATCGAATTATGTTACCTGGTATTTTCAATAAAAATTATATATACTTATTGGGGTCTCAGTTTACTACATCTTTTGTCTGATGAAAAAGAGAAAGCAATTTCGATTGCTTGAGTAGAATACTTTCAACGATTATATTAAATCTAATTTTAAATGAACTACACAGAAAAAAAATTTCAAGAAATTTTTTCCAATTAAAGTCTTAATTGAGTTTTTAAAAATATTCAATTAAACATTTAATTGATTCAACAAAGTTTTTAATTGAAACAAAAATCAATCACAAAATTTAATAGTATCAATTAATTTTTTAACTGGATCAATTAATTTTTAATTAACTTTCAATTATTTTTTAATTGATTTCTGTGTCATTTCAACATTAATGTCATTTCTGTGACATTTCAATTAAAAAATTAATTGGATCAATTAATTTCGTGATCGAATCAGAAAAAGTTTTTTGTGTGTAGTACATGCAAAAAAAATCTTATTCAATCAATTATACCCTCCACCATAGGATGATATTAACTTTGTCATTCCGTTTGTAATACATCGAAATATTGCTCTAAGACCCCATAAAGTATATATATTCTGGGTCGTGGTGAAATTCTGAGTCGATTTAAGCATGTCCGTCCGTCTGTTGAAATCACGTTAACTTCCGAAAGAAACAAGCTATCGACTTGGCACAAGTAGTTGTTATTGATGTAGGTCAGATGGTATTGCAAATGGGCCATATCGGTCCACTTTTACGTATAGCCCCCATATAAACGGACCCTCAGATTTGGCTTGCGGAGCCTATAAGAGTAGCATATTTCATCCGATCTGGCTGAAATTTGGTACATGGTATAAGTATAATATAAAAATTGGTCCATATCGGTTCATAATTATATATAGCCCCCATATAAACCGATCCCCAGATTCGACCTCCGGAGCCTCTTGCAGGAGCAAAATTTATCCGATCCGGTTGAAATTTGGTACGTTGTGTTAGTATATGGTCTCTAACAACCATGCAAGAATTGATCCATATCGGTCCATAATTATATATAGCCCCCATATAAACCGATCCCCAGATTTGATCATTCATCCGATCCGGTTGAAATTTGCAACATGGTGTTAGTATATGGCCGCTAATAACCATGCCAAAATTGGTCTATAGTTATATATAGCCGATCCCTAATCACACAAAAATTGGCCCATATCGGTTCATAATCATGGTTGCCACTCGAGCCAAAAATAATCTACCAAAATTTTATTTTTATGGAAAATTTTGTCAAAATTTTATTCCTATAGAAAATTTTGTCAAATTTTTTTTTCCTATAGAAAATGTTGGCAAAATTTTATTTCTATAGAAAATGTTGTCAAAACTTTAATTCTATAGAGAATGTTGTCAAAATTTTAATTCTATTGAAAATTTTGTCAAAATTTTATTTCTATTGATAATTTTGTCAAAATGTTATTTCTATAGAAAATTTTCTCAAAATTTTATTTCTATTGAAAATTTTGTCACAATTTCATTTCTATAGAAAATTTTGTCCAAATTTTACTTCTATAGAAAATATGGTCAACATTTTATTTTGTCAAAATTTTATTTCATAGAAACTTTTATCAAAATTTTAATTGTATAGAAAATTTTGTCAAACTTAATTATATACGTATTTAATCGGCCTTTTTAAACCCTTCACCACTACTGTGGTACAGGGTATAATAAGTTTGTGCATTTGTATGTAACGCCAAGAAGGAAAAGTCTGAGACCCATCGTTTAGTATACCGATCGTCTTAGAATTAAATTCTGAGTCGATTTAGCGATGTCCGTCTGTCTGTCTTTCTGTCTGTCTGTCCGTCTGTCTGTCTGTTGATGTATTTTTGTGTGAAAAGTACAGCTCGCAGTTTTAGTCCGATTGTCCTAAAATTTGGTATAGGATCCTGTTTCGGCGCAAAGACGATCCCTATTGATTTTGGAAAAAATCGGTTCAGATTTAGATATAGCTTTCATATATATTTTTCACCGATCTGGTCATAATTGGCGTGTATATCAACCGATCTTCCTCAAATTCTGTACATCCGAATATTTTATGAGTCTCGAAAAACTTGCAAAATATCAGCCAAATCGGTTCAGATTTAGATATAGCTCCCATATATAGCTTTCGCCCGATTTACACTCATATGACCACAGAGGCCAATTTTTAACTCCGATTTAGTTGAAATTTTGCACAGGGAGTAGAATTAGCATTGTAGCTATGCGTGCCAAATTTGGTTGGAATCGGTTCAGATTTAGATATATCTCCCATATATAGCTTTCGCCCGATTTACACTCATATGACCACAAAGGCCAATTTTTAACTCCGATTTAGTTGAAATTTTGCACAGGGAGCAGAATTAGCATTGTAGCTATGCGTGCCAAATTTGGTTGACATCGGTTCAGATTTAGATTTAGCTCCCATATATATGTTTTTCTGATTTCGACCAACATTTTCCTTGTAAAATCGCCACTGCTTAGTCGAAAAGTTGTAAAAATGAGTCTAATTTTCCTAAACTTCTAATACATATATATCGAGCGATAAATCATAAATAAACCTTTGCGAAGTTTCTTTAAAATTGCTTCAGATTTAAATGTTTCCCATATTTTTATACCCACCACCATAAAATGGTGACGGGGGTATAATAAGTTTGTCATTCCGTTTGTAACACATCGAAATATCGATTTCCGACTATATAAAGTATATATATTCTTGATCAGGGAGAAATTCTAAGACGATATAAGCATGTCCGTCTGTCCGTCTGTCTGTCTGTATGTCTGTCTGTCTGTTGTAATCACGCTACAGCCTTCAATAATGGCGCTATCGTCCCCAAATTTGGCACAGATTAGTTTTTTGTTTGCAGGCAGGTCAAGTTCGAAGATGGGCTATATCCGTCCAAGTTTTGATATAGTCCCCATATAAACCGACCTCCCGATTTGGGGTCTTGGGCTTATAAAAACCGTAGTTTTTATCAGATTTGCCTGAAATTGGAAATCCAGAGGTATTTTTGGACCATAAAGAGGTGTGTCGAAAATGGTCCGTATCGGTCCATGTTTTGGTATAGCCCCCATATAGACCGATCTCCCGATTTTGCTTCTTAGGCGTCTAGAAACAGTATTTTCTATCCGATTTGTCTGAAATTTAAAATCTAGAGGTATTTTAAGACCATAAGAAGGTGTGTCGAAAATGGTCCGTATCGGTCCATGTTTTGATATAGCCCCCATATAGACCGATCTCCCGATTTTGCTTCTTGCGCGTCTAGAAACAGTATTTTCAATCCGATTTGTATGAAATTGAAAATCTAGAGGTATTTTGGGACCATAAAGAGGTAAGTCGAAAATGGTCCGTATCGGTCCATGTTTTGATATAGCCCCCATATAAACCAACCTTCCGATTTGGAGTCTTGGGCCTATAAAAACCGTAGTTTTTATCCAATTTGCCTGAAATTGGAAATATAGAGGTATTTGAGGACAATAAAAAGGTGTGCCGAAAATGGTGCCCATCGGTCCACGGTTTGGTATAGCCCCCATATAGACCGATATCCCGATTTTGCTTCTAGGGCTTCTAGAAACTATATTTACCATCCGATTTGCCTGAAATTGGAAATCTACAGTTCTTTTGGGACCATAAAAAGGTGTGCCGAAAATGGTGCCCATTGGTCAATTTTTTGGTATAGCCCCCATATAGACCGATCTCCCGATTTTGCTTCTTGGGCTTCTAGAAACTATATTTACCATCCGCTTTGCCTGAATTTCTTGAGCTTCTATAAACTGTATTTATTACCCGATTTGCCTGAAATTCGAAATCTGGAGGTATTTTTAGACCACAAATAAGTGTGCCGAAATTTAGGTATATCGGTCCATTTTTTGGTATAATCCCCATATAGACTGATCTCTCGATTTTTACTTCTTGGGCGTCTAGAGACTATGTTTTCTAGCCGATTTGTTTGAAATTCTGGAGGTATTTTAAGATCACAAATACGTGAGTAGCAAATGGTACCCACTACGACGAAGAGTTTTCAAAGAAAACTATCATATTTGATTCATGGTGGTGGGTATTTAAAATTCGGCCCGGCCGAATTTACTGCTGTATATACTTGTTTTTTACTAAAATTGTGTTCCACCCTAGTGCATTAGCCAACTTAAATTTTGAGTCTATAGATTTTGTAGAAGTCTATCAAATTCTGTCCAAATCGAGTGATATTTAAATGTATGTATTTGGGACAAACAAAGTGGTGCAGGGTATAATATAGTCGGCCCCGCCCGACTTTAGACTTTCCTTACTTGTTTAGTTTAATATATACCACATATGGACTACCTTGCAATTTAGAAGACGGTGTTAGGAAATTTTAAGATACCTTGCCATCGGCAAGTGATACCGCAACCCAAGTAATTCGATTGTGGATGACAGTCTTCAGTAGAAGTTTCTACGCAATCCATGGTGGAGGGTACATAAGCTTCGGCCTGTCCGAACTTACGGCCGTATATACTTGTTTTTTAATTAAAATTTAAAAATGTTCCATATATGTTATATCGACTCAGGAGCCCACCCTGAGCATTTTTGCCAAAGACACCATGTGTCTATCTCATCTCCTTCTGGGTGTTGCAAACATATGTACTAACTTATAATACCCTGTTCCACAGTGTGGCGCAGGGTATAATAAAAACATCAATTTACTCGGAAAGTCACTAAACGTTTGGATTACAAAAAAAAAAAAAAAACAAATAAAATTGCAAAACTTTTTGTTAAGGAGTAATCGAAGAACTTTGAGCGAACTAGAAAGTTGTTCATATATATATAGGCTACATTTCTTACCTTGATTGTTTGGTAACATTTTCAATAGTTCATGAGCTATAGTAGGAAAACCGAAAAAATCGGTGAAAATTTTTAATTTTTCGACATTTTTCTGCGTTTTGAGCATGAAGATGAAATTTTCCGACTTAATTTATTCAGCATTTTTGTTTGCCTAGTCAAGAGCTCCAACTTTGCTGAATGATGCAAAAACAAATAACACAATTTTTCGAGGTATTTATAGCAATTACTCTAAAAAGGGGGCGTAGCCCGCCCATTTTTTCTAAAATATATATTTTTTTTAACTACAAATCTACTCACCAAATTTTGTGAAGCTAACTTGGTGGGAAGTATTTTTTGCCGCTAAAATCATGATTTCGCCCATAGTGCATTGTGGTAGTCTAAGTGAGCCTGAAATGTTGGGCTGCCGCTATACCTAACCTACATCAAGTTTCAAGTGGATAGCTTGTTCGTTCGGATGTCCTACTAGAGGTTTCGTGAAACACATAAGTCGTGAATGAAATTTAAACTAAATCTTGTGAATGTGTGTGATTGGACTAAAGAAAAATGTGTAGTGCGTTAGTAAAAATCAAATTCTGTTCCTAAATGTGCGCGAGTGAAATTTCTTCAAAATCAAGCTCACGAAAACAAATCACGCTCATTGTAAAATTGTCGCTCACAATAAAATATAGGCACACAAAACAAAATCACACTCACGAAAAAATACACGTTGACGATTAAATTTATGCTCACCGATTCCAATTACCTTCACGGTTTTGAGTACGCTTCAGATTTCAATAGCCTTCATTGTTTGATGGGCCACTGGTAATGCTAATAGTTCCGTCGTGAGTCATGAGATTTGCAATGTGTCATGAACATTTTCGGCGAGTTAGTCATGAACATTTTCGTGAATCACAAATTTGTCGTGAGTCACGAGGATTTTCGTGAATCACGGAAAATTTCGTGTCGCAAAAAATTTCGTGAATCACGGAAAATTTCGTGTCGCAAACAATTTCGTGAATTACGAGAATTGTCATGAATCGTGCGTAAGCGTGAGGCTTTAAACGTTGTTCGTGCATGAGTGTGAATTTCGACTCACATGTCGTGCGTGAATGTGCATCAGCGCGAGTAAAATTTAAATCATGTGCCCACCTCTAATTCCTACTTTAATAAATAAATATAACAGCGATTTTAACTTTCAATATTTTTTTTTTCAACTTCCAATATTTATTCTATATATAAAATAAATGCTATGTACAAAATTGGTTAACCATTTGAAGTACATATAGTTTTTTCATTGTGATAATTGTAATCTAAAAAAATTGATAATTTATAATTAATAAAAATTGACAAAAAAATGTAAATAATTAAATTACTTTTATTGGCGATTTAGTTCTTTTAACAACTTAATATATGTATGTAGGTACAAATAGTAATAAAGTAATAGGATATTTTTCAATTAACATATTAAAACATTCCTATATAAAATATTCATAATATAAAATTATTAGGAAAATGGACATACACCCAAAGAAATTTGTTAGTAGGGACAGCAGAAAAGTCTGCTAAAACAACAGAAAGTCTGCTGAAAAAGGGACAGCAGTCACTGTTTGCTGAAATAGCAAACATTTCCTGCTATTTTTTAAGCTCGATTACACTAAAATCTGTTTTATTTTGGCTAAAACAAATAAACATGCCAACTTAGGAGCTATTCTAACATAATTAAAAAAACAATATTTTATGAATATCTATAGTATTTGACCAAAAATCTGAATATTTATCGAATTGAGACATAACAGCATACAAAATGTTTGCTGATCGTATTTAGGAGCTTGTAAGTATATTACAGTGCAAAAACATACCAAAAACTACTTTTGATTCTTAAATATGCTTTGGGGAAAAATTTATAACCAAAAAATTTTACAAATTGTTGTTCATTAGGCCCTGAAGTACAAAAATATAACAGCAGACATCGACTGCTGTTTTTAGCAGACTTTTTTCTATGAGTGTATGTATATTTAATTCATTCTTCAGATAATATTAAATGATTTTATTTTCTTAATTTAATTGTAAACGTTTCATAATTAATTCTAATTTCAAAGAAAAAACGTTGAAAGAAGTTAATTGACTTGTCAGAATCATGTCTATGATTAGCTGTGGTTGAGAAATTATTTATGTGAAGTCCATAAATGACAATGAAATGAAATGAAATTTTACTGAAAATCCATTAACCATTGAAAACTTCTAAATTTTTTTAAAATTAAAACAAGCATAAAGGCAATTATTATTTTAAGTTTTTATGATTTTGTTTTCTAATTTTTATACTCATAATAGAGTCCCTAAAAATATGATATCCTCCAATGTGAATATATTATAAATCGAATAAAAAATGCCTTTTTGTGGTAAATAAGGACACAAATTCCGAATATTTTGTATAAAATTTCCGCCCAAGTGCTCCAAAACTAATTTAAATATATTTTTTAAAGCAATATAATTCCATATTTTGAATTTTAGGTATTGACAACTGCAAATTCTGTTTGTTATATTAGCAGGGAACGAAAGGTTTTTCTAACAGGTTGGCCGATAAGTCACCGGTCTAAAAAAGAAAATCAAATTTTTTTTGTCAAAATTCGTTTTTATTGTTCAACATAGTTCCCTTCAAGAGCGATACAACGATTATAACGACTTTCCAATTTTTTGATACCATTTTGGTAGTACTCCTTCGGTTTTGCCTCAAAATGGGCCTCAGTTTCGGCGATCACCTCTTCATTGCAGCCAAATTTTTTCCCTGCGAGCATCCTTTTGAGGTCTGAGAACAAGAAAAAGTCGCTGGGGGCCAGATCTGGAGAATACGGTGGGTGGGGAAGCAATTCGAAGATCAATTCATGAATTTTTGCCATCGTTCGCAATGACTTATGGCACGGTGCGTTGTCTTGGTGGAACAACACTTTTTTCTTCTTCATATGGGGCCGTTTTGCCGCGATTTCGACCTTCAAACGCTCCAATAACGCCATATAATAGTCACTGTTGATGGTTTTTCCCTTCTCAAGATAATAGATAAAAAGTATTCCATGCGCATCCCAAGAAAACAGAGGTCATTACTTTGCCAGCGGACTTTTGAATCTTTCCACGCTTCGGAGACGGTTCGCCGGTCGCTGTCCACTGAGACGACTGTCGATTGGACTCAGGAGTGTAGTGATGGAGCCATGTTTCATCCATTGTCACGTATCGATGGAAAAACTCGGGTGTATTACGAGTTAACAGCTGCAAACACCGCTCAGAATCATCAACACGTTGTTATTTTTGGTCAAATATGAGCTCGCGTGGCACTCATTTTGCACAGAGCTTCCGCATATCCAAATATCGATGAATGATATGACCAACACGTTCCTTTGATATCTTTAAGGCCTCTGCTATCTCGATCAACTTCATTTTACGGTCATTCAAAATCATTTTGTGGATTTTTTTGATGTTTTCGTCGGTAACCACCCCTTTCGGGCGTCCACTGCGTTCACCGTCCTCCGTGCTCATTTCACCAGGCTTGAATTTAGCATACCAATCAATTATTGTTGATTTCCCTGGGGCAGAGTCCGGAAACTCATTATCAAGCCAAGTTTTTGCTTGCACCGTATTTTTTCCCTTCAGAAAACAGTATTTTATCAAAACACGAAATTCCTTTTTTCCATTTTTTTCACAATAACAAAAGTTGCTTCACAACAGACCTTTTATCTCACAAACTAATTGACTTACAGACGTCAAATTTTGACACGAATCATTTGATGGTTGGTACTATATAAAAATAATATGCATTTAATACTAGCGACGCCATCTATGTGTCAGACCGGGGACTTATCAGCCAACCTGTTATTTTGAAGGTTATTTGCAGTTTTAGAGGACTTTCTTGATGTTACTGCTATAAACTTGTTGAAGTTTATATAGGTAAATTTTGCTTTTTTTTTTTTTTGATAATAATAAATAGCGTAAACTAATCAATGAAATTTTATATAAAAAATGTATCTTAAAACTTTTAATACGTCAATAAATAATAGTCTAATGGTGTTTTCCTTTCTTGTAAAAAATGCACACTTTTTTTGCATTTTGCCCGGAAAATGTACTTTATAGGCTCTTTTCTAAAAAAAGAAAGGAAAAAGTGCGAAAAGTCTTCGCTTCTTCTGTGGTGAAAATAGTGCCACGCTTAGAAGCAAATTGGGGGCACATTGAGCACTGCCGACAAACGAGAGTGCTGCGATTGCCCTGATTGCTCGCTGATTCTTTTCATTGTAATTCGTTACATTGGACCTTTAAATGCTTTGAATTGCTTAAATAAATGGAAAATAAAATAAAATGATAGTTTTTTTTTAGGTTGTTGGAAACATTTTAAAAATCCACATTCTGTACAGACAAAATGAAGGCAAAACACTATTTTTCAGAAAAGAAAACACCATAAGTGATCATTATTATTACTTGGTGGTTATTTTTACATTGGAAATATTTGATCCTATTAAAAAAAAAAAAAAAGTGAAAACCCACGACTGCTTTGAAACTCTTTGGGGGTAAATTTTTTTATATTTCAATGACACCAATGCTAATTTCCGGATGTATCCTCTTAGGAACAAGAGAACTCCTCTCATACAATATCACCAATATTTTTTCAATGAATACTAATTGAACTTATTTTTTAGTCCAAAGAAAAATTAATCAAATCAACTCAGTGAGTCGATTATATTATTATCTTTCCGTGATTGAATAAATTTCTATTAAAAATAATTGGTTCAATTATTTTTATTGTTGAATCGGATTGATGTATATGAGTTAGAGGTGAGTAATATTTTGCTCACGTTCACGCACACCCACGACAGAGAAATCTTATTCACGTACACTCACGCACGATAGTTTTTGGTAGGACTCACGCTCACGAAAAGAAAATTTGTACTCACGCACGAAAATCTTTTTAAATTTGGTGACTCACGAAAGATGTCGTGACTCACGAATAATTTTATGAGTGATTTACCTATAGAACCTGACTGAAAACATGAGTATGGTTAAAATCGAGTGCGTTATAAAACTCTTACCACCTAGGATGTCACTAATATTATAAATGAATTCAACTCGTAAGCATTTTATGTTCGTAAGCGGGATTATTGTCGTGAGCATGTTTTATCGAAATTCGTTACTCACGCACACTCACGAAGATATTATTTTCGTGACTGACGCTCATGCACGACATTTGGTTGGTTAATCACGCTTACGCACGCTCATGCCGTTGGCGTCAGCGTGACTCACGACTCACGCACGACATTTGGTTGGTTAATCACGCTCACGCACACTCATGCCGTTGCAGTCAGCGTGAGTCACGTCAATTTCGTGTCACGTGCACACCTCTAATATGAATGAGTTAAGTCTTTTTCTATTTTTATCTCAATAATATGGACCTCCTTTGGATATTTCGACTATTGAAGTTTTTTCCATGCTAAAATTTCCCGACACGAATGTTAGGAAAATCATAAACACAGGAGAAAAGTTTGCCAGTGTCTGTGACTAGGTGTACCGCCTGAAGATAGGCAAACTATTTTTGTTTTTGCTATCCAATTGATGTATATCCTATTGAACTGTATGTCTTATTCAGACTCGCAAAATTGTATTTTAAGGATTTTTTTGTTAGTTCGAACTTTACTTTTAGTTTTTTTGAAGCGGTCACGTAAGTTATGTTAGGTTAGGTGACAGCCCGATGTATCAGGCTCACTTAGACTATTCAGTCCATTGTGATACCACATTGGTGAACTTCTCTCTTATCACTGAGTGCTGCCCGATTCCATGTTATGCTCAATGACAAGGGACCTCCTTTTTATAGACGAGTCCGAACGGCATTCCACATTGCAGTGAAACCACTTAGAGAAGCTTTGAAACCTTCAGAAATGTCACCAGCATTACTGAGGTGGGATAATCCACCGCTGAAAAACTTTTTGGTATTCGGTCGAAGCAGGAATCGAACCCACGACGTTGTGTATGCAAGGCGGGCATGCTAACCATTGCACCACGTACACGTATATCGCCTGAAAATATGAAAGTCCATACCCCAAAAAAAGTCAATGAAAATAGCCTATAGCCTATTTAATTATACCCTGCGCCACACTGTGGAACAGGGTATTATAAGTTAGTGCATATGTTTGCAACACCCAGAAGGAGACGAGATAGACACATGGTGTCTTTAGCAATAATGCTCAGGGTAGGCTCCTTAGTCGATATAGCCATGGCCGTCTGTCTGTGAACACATTTTTGTGATCAAAGTCTAGGTCACAGTTTAAGTCCAATCGCCTTCAAAGTTGGCACAAGTTCCTGTTTTGGGTCAGAATAGAACCCTATTGATTTTGGAAGAAATCAGTTCAGATTTAGATATAGCTCCCATATATATCTTTCGCCCGATATGCCCTTATATGGACCCAGAAGCCAAAGTTTTATCCTGTTACAAACGTAACGCTTGGTCGTCGGTTGAAATCGGTTCAGATTTCTATATAGCTTCCATATATATGCTTTTCCGGTTTGGGCAAAACTGACCAAAATACCCACATTTTCCTTATAAAATCGCCGCTGCTAAGTCGAAAACTTGTAAAAGTGACTCAAATTTTCCTTTATTTCTAATACATATCTATCGACCGATAAATTATAAATACACTCTTGTGAAGTTGCTTCAAAATTGGATAAGATTAAAATGTTTCCCATATTTTTTACTAACATAGTGTACCATCCCAGGGCATTAGCAGACTTAAATTTTAAGTCTATAGATTATAAATTTTATTCAGATGGAGTCAGATTTAAATGTATGTATTTGAGACAAAACCCTTTATATATAGCACCCAACACATTTGGCGGATTTGATATAGTATCGAAAATGTGGATTTACAAAGTGGGCCCGCCGGACTTTACTTGCTTTTAATGAAAATGTTGTTTAATCGGAAGTGAAATTATTATGGAGCTGTTTATACTTTCTTAAAAACTTATGCTAGTAAATTAACATCACGAAAATATGAAGAGTAGAACATCAAGATCTTGGAATTGTTTCACTTTCACCTAGTAGTGGATGATATGCGAATATGAGCTTTTACACCCATGTTCGCATATCCACATCAATTCCACTTCCACTATTCACGACAAATCCACGAATGGGAAAATTTTGTGTCCTTAATTCCACTTTGTGTTTTTTCAAATTTTCTGTAACCAGCTGGGTTGCACAAACCACCCAAAAATTCACTAAGGCGGAAATCAAACCAAGTAGAATCAATAGACTTATTTTAATTTACTATTTTTTTTTTAATTAAAAATGACATATTTTTAATAAAACTCATATATTAAATATAAAACATTTCAAATCTCTTACGCGAGTACTTTTTTTCTAATCGCAAATACATTCATCTTAGGCATAATTCACCTTTCACCAAGACTTTTGCAAGTGAATTGATTTCACGAAAATTCCGGTGAAAGTGGATTGTAGGACACGAAAATCGTGGAATTGATTCACATGCACCTGGAAGTGGATATGCGACTATGAGCTTTACAGCCATGTTCGGATATCCACTTCAATTCCACTTCCACTATTCACGACAAATCCTCGGGAAATTTTAATTAAAAATTACATATTTTTAACAAAACTCATGTATTAAATATAAAACATTTCAAATTTCTTACGCGAGTACTTTTTTTCTAATCGGAAATACATTCATCTTAGGCATAATTCACCTTTCACCAAGACTTTTGCAAGTGAATTGATTTCACGAAAATGCCGGTGAAAGTGGATTGTAGGACATCAAAATCGTGGAATTGATTCACAATTTATGTGAGTTATTGCTGGATCCATATATAGGTAACTACTTAAGTTAGATGAGGTTGAGAGAATGATCTTGGTTCACTAAACACCATACGAAAATTCGATTCAATGAAATGAAAATCAGTGTCTTTTCAAAAAAAAAAAAAACGTTTTTGTTTAGAGGAAAATAATAAAATAATAAAATCTATTCAAATCAATATATTTTTGAGTCAGCTAAAAAAACGATATTGTACAATAAATTTTCTTTTTTTCAATAAAATAATGGTTTTCAAAAAAAAGTGATCATTTGAGTTTTTTTCTTCATTCTTTTCTGATATGGTCCTTGCATCTTTTGTGCAGTTATAAGTCATAAAAATTTCAGTAAAAAAAAGTAAAAATGGAAAATGTTATTGAAAAGATATTTAAGAAATAATTCTAGCAATATGTACTTCATTTTTCGGTAAGTAAATATTAAGTAAATTTTAGAATATAAAAAAATACACAATAAATTTATGGCGATATTGTTACAAAAATAAATAATATAAGAATATATATTATATAAGAAATATAAATGTAATTTTACAAATATAAATTTTGTAATTTTGTGAAAAAAATAGCAAAACGATAGCAAACTAAAGATATTTGCGAACATTTTTTTTAATGTAGAAATTTAAATCTACATATTTTAAGTATATTTACAACAATTACAACTATGAAAAATTATAGTTGACATAGAGTGATTTAATTTACATTACACATATATAACAAATATTTTTGGAATCAATCCTTTGAATATACAACGAGAGTGCCACAAAAGCACATATGGCTTTTTTCGAGTTTTCAGTTTTTTTTTCATAGGTCTGTCTGTCTCTGGGGGTTGGGTTTCTATCACAAAGCACCTTTTGATAAATAAAAACAAAATATATATGTAGATATTGCAGCATTTGTTTGATTTTTGTATCTCTCTCCTCTCTCTTTCTTTCTAAGCTAGATTCTACAAAAAATCTGTAGATGAATATGAAGATGTTGAGGCATTTGAAGATGAACTAGAAATTGTCGATGTTGCCGAAGCTGCTCGCAGCTGGTTTGTAGATCCAACTGTAGCATTTGGTGGAGAGGGTGGTACTAAAAATATGGCTCCTCCTCCTGCTGCTGCTTCACTACTTAACAGATTGGTGTTTGTTGGTGTTGTAGACCTATCAGAATTGGCTCCTATCTCCGATATGGGTACAGATGCATTTGCAAACTCTTCACATACTAAGAGATTTTCCTTAAATGTTTGCGATGCCGGTGGTACAACTAAAACATTAACTGAGATCAATAGCGGGTGTACAAGTTTGGAATCCATAACCATTAAAGTGATTTCTTCATTTTTCTCCAAACACAGTGAAGTGATATCAGACTTTTGTGTAAATACAGGTTGCCTTTGGGAATTAATGGAAGTCACTGAAGCTCTGAAATGGATGTTGGAAATTGAGAAATTTGTTTTACACTTTTTCTTTTGGAAATCTTACCTTATCATAAATTGTCGTTTCGTTTGTAAACTTAACAAACGCTCATGTTCATTTCGATGATGTCTACGTATGCTTAATATTCGCGAATCGGCTATCAATATTAGATCTAAACCAAAATTGAAACCAGTCCATCGCCATTTTTGATATCCAGGCTCTAGTAATATTCGTCCACAACGCATGCAGTTTTTATAGAATTCTTCTGGATCAAGATTTGTTGGCCTGTAATTTAATATAGTAAATGAGTAAGATATTAGATTAAAACATTAATGTTCCCTCTAGGTGGAAAAAATATTTATAGGATTCCATTAAATATTTTATATCAATTGGTTGATATGGTTACTGTTGGCTAAGCGAATATTTCTTGCTATGTACTTTTTAGTTTTTACCTTTTAGTAATAATGGAAACATTTTGGAGTATTATTTCAAAGCTTCCGCAAATTGGTTCAACGTAATGTGAACACGGTTGCCGCAGTTGATAAAATTCTACCAAAATTGGTAGATATTTTACTGTTTAGTAGATTGATAGTATTTTTGATGTTTTGATAGATTTTGCAAATTTTCTATATAAATAAAAATTTTGAGAAAATTTTCAATAAAAAAATAAATATTGAACCAAATTTCTTTAAAAAAAAATAAATGTTGAGGAAATATTCTCTAATTTTCTATAGAAAATAAATGTAGACAAAATTTTCTATAAATTCGAAGCAAATTAATTTTTGTTTTATTTCATACATTGAAGTCTATTGTGGTAAGTTCTCCAAATTTTATAGAAGTATTAATTTTTGGTAGGGATTTTTTTAACCACAAAAATTTATCAAAACTTAAAAAGTTTTTTTTTTTTTTTTAATTTGGTAGATTTGTGGTAAAATTTTCTTCAAATTTTGATAGATTATTTTTAGCAAAATTGGCAACCATGAATGTGAAACAAAATTCGTACTTGGAAAAGGGCAAGGAGAGAAATCATCGCAATGAATTGAATAACCTAAGCGAACCTGACATAATGGACTGCTACTATACAATGTATCTACCAGAAATATTTGTCCCAGTCCCACTAACAGATTGGCTGATAAGTCCTCCGGTCTAACAAAGAAAAACACATTCTTTTGTCAAAATTCGTTTTTATTATTCAACATAGTTCCCTTCAAGAGCGATACAACGATTATAACGACCTTCCAATTTGTTGATACCATTTTGGTAATACTCCTTCGGTTTTGCCTCAAAATAGGCCTCAGTTTCGGCGATCACCTCTTCATTGCAGCCAAATTTTTTCCCTGCAAGCATCCTTTTGAGGTCTGAGAACAAGAAAAAGTCGCTGGGGGCCAGATCTGGAGAATACGGTGGGTGGGGAAGCAATTCGAAGCCCAATTCATGAATTTTTGCCGTCGTTCTCAATGACTTGTGGCACGGTGCGTTGCCTTGGTGGAACAACACTTTTTTCTTCTTCATATGGGACCGTTTTGCAGCGATTTCCGACCTTCAAACGCTCCAATAACGCCATATAATAGTCACTGTTGATGGTTTTTCCATTCTCAAGATAATCGATAAAAAATATTCCATGCGCACCCAAAAAACAGAGGCCATTACTTTGCCAGCGGACTTTTGAATCTTTCCACGCTTCGGAGACGGTTCACCGGTCGCTGTCCACTCAGCCGACTGTCGATTGGACTCAGGAGTGTAGTGATGGAGCCATGTTTCATCCATTGTCACATAACGATGGAAAAACTCGGGTGTATTACGAGTTAACAGCTGCAAACACCGCTCAGAATCATCAACACGTTGGTGTTTTTGGTCAAATGTGAGCTCGCGTGGCACCCATTTTGCACAAAGCTTCTGCATATGCAAATATTGATGAATGATATGACCAACACGTTCCTTTGATATCTTTAAGGCCTCTGCTATCTCGATCAACTTCATTTTACGGTCATTCAAAATCATTTTGTGGATTTTTTTTTTTGATGTTTTCGTCGGTAACCACCTCTTTCGGGCGTCCACTGCGTTCACCGTCCTCCGTGCTCATATCACCACGCTTGAATTTTGCATACCAATCAATTATTGTTGATTTCCCTGGGGAAGAGTCCGGAAACTCATTATCAAGCCAAGTTTTTGCTTCCACCGTATTTTTTCCCTTCAGAAAACAGTATTTTTCCATTTTTTTCACAATAACAAAAGTTGCTTCACAAAAGACCCTCTTTCTCACAAACTAATTGACTTACAGACGTCAAATTTTAACACGAATCATTTGAAGGTTGGTACTATATAAAAATAATATGCATTTAATACTAGCGACGCCATCTATGTGTCAGACCGGGGACTTATCAGCCAACCTGTTAATGTGTATTACCGATCGACTTTTAATTCCCAGCCTGTTTACTGTCCGTCCGTTTTTTATTTGTTGTTCACGCCATATTGGTTGAGATTTTTGATCCGAAAAATGAAAAATTAGCCCAATATTGCAATATTAGACTAATTAACTGATTTTTTATGAGACATAAGATATTCCTTTACCTTGCCGCTTCAATGTACAATGGCTGGCTGTCTGCCTGTTTTTCTATTTGTAGTAACCAACAAATAGAAAGACTATAGATTTGGGTCTATAATTATAAGATTATAGACCCAAAGTCTAAACTTTGAATTAATTGAAAAAAATGTGAACTGCGCCCTCGTCGACCAGATTGATAAAAACGTTTGAGGAAAACTATGATATTATCACCATTGTATGGACAAAAGAGGATCAAATGTGCATTCGTAAATAATTAGATAACGGTACATACAAGTCTTCATGGTCCCAGCAAAAAAAAAATTGGAAGTTCTTCCAAAGGCACAACTTTAAAAGCACTTCCAGAAGATGTACACCAAATGATGTTCTTTATTTAAACTACACAGGAAGTTCTTTTCATTCAATTTTTATAACATGCTTTTTTCATATTTTTAATGGGTAATTTTACCTTTTTTTTTGTTTCAAATTGGTTAAAAACAGTTTAAGAATTAATAAAATGGTACAAATTATTAAAATTTTGTCGAAAAAAATGCTAAATCCAATTTGAAAAAATTGTGAATTTTTGAAAAAATTTGAGGTCAAACGTTTCATACAAGCGTTAGAATCCTTTAAAAATATAAAAAAAATATAAAAAACATCACGGAATTTTTTAATTTACATCCAAAACATTGAATTCGGATCACACCTAAAGAAGTGATGCAAATTCAGTGCACCGGCTGTTGAAATTGAGGACTTCCATCCTATGACAAGCCCATGTTAAATTCATCGCTTCTGCGTCAATTTTACACTACTTCCGGATCCAAAAAGAACATCTTCATTACTTTTTGACGAGACTTTTTTTTGCTGGGGTGCAATGATTAGTACGCCGCCTGCATTTAAAGGATCATGGGTTTAATCCCAATTTTGACCAAACACCAACAAATTTTTCATCGGTGGATTATTCCCTCTCAGTAATGCTAGAGATATTTCTGAGTGTTTCAAAGCATCTCAATGTAGGACGCCTTTCGGACTCAGCTATAAAAAAGAGGTCCCTTGTCATTGAGCTCAACATAGAATCTGGCAGCACTCGTGATAAGAGAGAAGTTCCCCATTTGTGATATCACAATGGTCAGAATAGTCTAAATGAGCCTAAAATAACGGGCATTCACTATGCCAAACCATTGTATGGAGAATAGGGGACCAAATTTGTGTAACCAATTCGATAATGGCACCAGAAAATCTTCATCGAAAGCCAAATTTACTATGGAAAAAAATAGTAAGACATGGGTGATGGATTCCCCATGTACCGATATTTGGAATTGCAAATCGCAACGAGAATTAGAATTTTAAATTAGATTGAAATATGCGAAAGTACAAGGAAACATCGTAGTTGGTTTTTTGTTTAAAAATTCTTTAACAAGTTGGCTGATAAGTCCCCGGTCTGACACATAGATGGCGTTGCTAGTATTAAATGCGTATTATTTTTATATAGTACCAACCTTCTGTAAGTCAATTAGTTCGTGAGATAGAGCGTCTTTTGTGAAGCAACTTTTGTTATTGTGAAAAAATGGTAAAAAGGAATTTCGTGTTTTGATAAAATACTGTTTTCTGCAGGGAAAAAATACGGTGGAAGCAAAAACTTGGCTTGATAATGAGTTTCCGAACTTTGCCCCAGGGAAATCACCAATTGTTGATTGTATTCAAGTGTGGTGAAATGAACACGGGGGACGGTGAACGCAGTGGACACCCGAAAGAGGTGGTTACCGACGAAAACATCAAAAAAAATCCACAAAATGATTTTGAATGACCGTAAAATGAAGTTGATCGAGATAGCAGAGGCCTTAAAGATATCAAAGGAACGTGTTGGTCATATCATTCATCAATATTTGCATATGCGGAAGCTCTGTGCAAAATGGGTGCCGCGCGAGCTCACATTTGACCAAAAACAACAACGTGTTGATGATTCTGAGCGGTGTTTACAGCTGTTAACTCGTAATACACCCGAGTTTTTCCGTCGATATGTGACAATGGATGAAACATGGCTCCATCACTACACTCCTGAGTCCAATCGACAGTCGGCTAAGTGGACAGCGACCGGTGAACCGTCTCCGAAGCGTGGAAAGACTCAAACGTCAGCTGGCAAAGTAATGGCCACTGTTTTTTGGGATGCGCATGGAATAATTTTTATCGATTATCTTGAGAATGGAAAAACCATCAACAGTGGCTATTATATGGCGTTATTGGAGCGTTTGAAGGTCGAAATCGCGGCAAAACGGTCCCATATGAAGAAGAAAAAAGTGTTGTTCCACCAAGACAACGCACCGTGCCACAAGTCATTGAGAACGATGGCAAAAATTCATGAATTGGGCTTCGTATTGCTTCCCCACCCAACGTATTCTCCAGATCTGACCCCCAGCGACTTTTTCTTCTTCTCAGACCTCAAAAGGATGTTCGCAGGGAAAAAATTTGGCTGCAATGAAGAGGTGGTCGCCGAAACTGAGGCCTATTTTGAGGTAAAACCGAAGGAGTACTACCAAAATGGTATCAAAAAATTGGAAGGTCGTTATAATCGTTGTATCGCTCTTGAAGGGAATTATGTTGAATAATAAAAACGAATTTTGACAAAAAATGTGTTTTTCTTTGTTAGAGCGGGGACTTATCAGCCAACCTGTTATTTATTCTGTACTGCAATAGTAGTACTGCATAAGTGGTATAAAAAATTAACTAAATTGCATTTTTTATAACATAGTTATAAATGAAGGAAAGGTCTCGAAATGGCCGAATATTTTGCTCTTTTTTTGCCAAATATAGCTTAAAACCAGTAAGGAAAGTCTAAAGTCGGGCGGGGCCGACTATATTATACCCTGCACCACTTTGTAGATCTAAATTTTCGATACCATATCACATCCGTCAAATGTGTTGGGTGCTATATATAAAGGTTTGTCCCAAATACATACATTTAAATATCACTCGATTTGGACAGAATTTGATAGACTTTTACAAAATCTATAGACTCAAAATTTAAGTCGACTAATGGACTAGGGTGGAACACAATATTAGTAAAAAATATGGGAAACATTTAAATCTGAAGCAATTTTAAGGAAACTTCGCAAAAGTTTATTTATGATTTATCGCTCGATATATATGTATTAGAAGTTTAAAAAAATTAGAGTCTTTTTTTCAACTTTTCGACTAATCAGTGGCGATTTTACAAGGAAAATGTTGGTATTTTGACCATTTTTGTCGAAATCAGAAAAACATATATTTGGCATGCATAGCAACAATGCTAATTCTACTCCCTGTGCAAAATTTCAACTAAATCGGAGCAAAAAATTAGCCTCTGTGGTCATATGAGTGTAAATCGGGCGAAAGCTATATATGGGAGCTATATCTAAATCTGAACCGATTTCAACCAAATTTGGCACGCATAGCTACAATGCTCATTCTACTCCCTGTGCAAAATTTCAATTAAATCGGAGTAAAAGATTGGCCTCTGAGGTCATATGAGTGTAAATCGGGCGAAAGCTATATATGAGAGCTATATCTAAATCTGAACCGATTTCCACAAAATTTGACACGCATAGCTATAATGCTAATTCTACTCCCTGTGCTAAATTTCAACTAAATCGGAGCAAAAAATTGGCCTCTGTGGACAAAAGAGTGTAAATCGGGCGAAAGCTATATATGGGAGCTATATCTATATCTGAACCGATTTGGATGAAAATTTGCAAGTTTTTCGAGACTCATAAAATATTCCTATGTACGGAATTTGAGGAAGATCGGTTGATATACACGCCAATTATGACCAGATCGGTGAAAAATATATATGGCAGCTATATCTAAATCTGAACCGATTTTTTCCAAAATCAATAGGGATCGTCTTTGAGCCGAAACAAGACCCTATACCAAATTTTAGGACAATCGGACTAAAACTACGAGCTGTACTTTACACACAAAAATACATCAACAGACAGACGGACGGACATCGCTAAATCGACTCAGAATTTAATTCTAAGACGATCGGTATACTAAACGATGGGTCTCAGACTTTTCCTTCTTGGCGTTACATACAAATGCACAAACTTATTATACCCTATACCACAGTAGTGGTGAAGGGTATAATTAAAGTGGCTGCCCGATTTGATTCAGCCTCACTTAGACTATTCAGTCCATTGTGATCGCCAAATATAGGCTTCGGCCAAAATGTAACCGCTTTGTTGAAGCTCTACTACCAGCTTTAAAATAACAAACTAAAAGATATTATTAAAAATGTATAACAAAAGTAAAATTTATTCAATTTATTCGAAAATAAAACTAAAATTTTGAAAATCTGCATATTATTCTTTAGGTCTAAAAAAAGCGAGGTACTGAATAACAAATAAAATAAAATTAAAACAAATTCCATTACTAAATGTTTATATTATGTAGACTTTGGTGGTATTTAAGGAACTGGGACACATAAGCCACCTTGATTAGAGTCTCATTTATTCGATGATTATAAATACAAATAGTTTTGTATGAAAAGGCTTTTTAAAAACAGTTTCGTCTTCACTAGTTACGTCTTTTACTACTACCAACCAAAAGAAATAAAAATTTATTTAATTTCTTGGAATTTATTCTACATGGAAATTTCCAAAAAAAAAACAAATACTTACCCTTCTTCTTCTGGTATATGATCCACTTTTAAAATTGAATTCCAATTACTTAAGACATGATTGTGTAGCCATTCTTTTGGTATGATATTATCATTAAGTACAATTTTCAAGTCCATATAATGATTGGTTAAATATTGTGTACGTAATGCCATAAATGGTCTCAGAAACTGTTGGCCATCAGGTGTGGAAAGAAATGAACGTTTTTCACGGCGATTTGTGAAAAAGTTTTGTGCAATATCACTTGGCGAATTTTCTGTTGTCGATGATGGCGATGATGATGATGGTGGAGATGTTGATGCCAATGACATAGAATTACTGGTTTGTGTTGTCTGTTTTTGTAGTTGTAATTGTAATTCTTGCTGTTGTTGTGGATTTTCCGGATCAAAATCGGGATGTAATCGCAAATATATCCAATTGCGTAATAATGTGTACAGGGAAAATTCTGTTTGTAAGACATACAGATCAGGACTAGATATGAGTGATGTCATTAATTCTATACTAATTTGTCGTAGTAAATTTGGATATTTTGTATAAATGCACAAGAGATTTGTTTCCAACCACACAAAAGCCGCCTTCTTAACATTTTGACATCCATATTGACATGCTGATTCATAATAATTGATGGCAGTTTCAGCATTTATAGATTCGATCATTACTTCTGCACATTTTTCAATGATACCATCCAAATGGAAGAGGGTAGCAGTTGCCAAGACGGATATAACACCTTTGGCATCAATTTCAATTTCATCCGAATACATAGAACCAAATACAGCATCCAAAGCTGGAAAGAAAGGAAAGAATATATTATAAGGATTTGAAAAAAGAAATGCATAAAAATAAAAGTATTTAAAAGAAGATGATATGTAAAAAAAAGCTTATTACAATATTTGGCAAATTGGATATAAAAAAAATAGTCTTCTTGATAAGTTAAATCGAGAGATCAGTTCATGATGGCTATATAAAAAACTGGAATATGTTTCGGCACATATATTTCAAGCAAATCTCATTAAGAATTATAAATAAAAAAATGGACTATATCCATTTTTAAATTTGATCGTATATGAGGATTTATTTAAAACCCATATTCGAAACAAATTTGATTGAGAATGAGAAATGGTCCACATCCATTTTCAAACTTTATCGGATATGTGCTATATTTCGGCAAGATAATTTCATTATATAGCGTGATTAGAACTCCGTTAAATGGAAATCTTCAGATTGTTGTAGAATTTCACAGTGATCAAGAATATTTGCAAGATAACGTATATATCTGTAGGAAATTAATTCATTTCAAAATATCATTTGAAAAATGATGTGTGGAGTATTTGCCAATACCTTCACTTAGCAACTATAAAGGGAGTCAGATTTAAAAAAAATACATTCTAGTTCTTTCACCCATTCTTCCATTATCTAAACAAATGTTTGATATGATTTGTTAGTATTTAGTTGCTAGACTTGTCTAATTCCATTAATATAATATTTTCTAGACATCAAAATATCTATGTTTCATAAATGTATATGTGTTTCGGTGCTGATATACTCGTACACATGCGAGCGTGGAAAACCCAAATATAAATTGTACCCATAGAAACATATGGGCCTATCGGTTTAAAGACCTACCAAAAATTTCAGGAAAACCGCAAGAAAATTCGATTTTTAGGCACAACGAATCAACCAAATTAAATCGGTTTGGGCCATACAGATTTAGATGAGTCTAATATTTGTCCAATTCCGAGTAAAATTGTACATTTAAGGTCTTTATGTTGAACCGTTTACATGAGAATTTTTTATATGCCGAAGAAATAAAATCAGGGGATCATTCTATACAGACAGTTTGTCATTCTAATAGAGAAGTACCGATGTGCACCATCTTTTGTACATTGTCTTCAGAAACTACATTTTAGCTGCATTTTTAAACAAAAAAATATTAACTAAATATTTGAAAAAAAATCCTTAGATAAAATTTTACTAAAAATTCTATGGAAATAAAATTCCCACCAAAAACTAAGTTGTTAATAAAAATTTCTATAAAATTAAAATTTTGACAAAATATTCCATAAAGTTTACGTCTAAATGTGGTATACAAAACAAATTTTTGTGGACATTTCCATAAAACATTTTTGAATGAAATTTAAAATTTCTCAAAATTTTCAATAGAAACATTTCTACAGAGTAAAATTTTCTATATAAAAAAAATTCAACCAAAATCTTAATGGAAAGAAAAGTTTTTGAAGAAAATGTCTATAAAATTAAAATATCGACCAAACGTTTTAAAAAGTCTTCGTCTAAATTTTCTATACAGAAAATTAAAGAAATTTTCTATAAACAAATTAAGGAAATTTTCTAAAACAGAAATTAAGGAAATTTCCTATAAAAAATTAAGGAAATTTTGTATAAAAAAATATTAAGGAAATTTTCCAGAAAAATAAAACTTCTACAATATTTTGTAAAAAAAAATAAAACTTTTACCAAATTTTATATAGAAATAAAATATCGACGATATTTAAAAAAAAAATCCTTATATAAAATTTTGCAAAAAAAATCTATGAATATAAAATTCCCACCAAAAACTAAGTTTTTAATAAAAATTTCTATAAAATTAAAATTTTGACAAAATATTCTGTAAAGTTTTCGTCTAAATTTTCTATACAAAATAAATTTTTGCAGACATTTTCATAAAACATTTTTGAATGGAATTAAGGATTTCTAAAATTTTTCGATAGAAAGATTTCTACAGTGTAAAATTTTCTATAGAACAAAAAATTTGCTAAAATTTTAATGGAAATAAAGTTGCTATCAAAAACTAGATTTTTGAAGAAAATTTCTATAAAATGAAAATTTCGACCAAACGTTCTAAAAAGTCTTCGTCTAAAATTTCTATACAGAAAATTAAGGAAATTTTTTATAAAAAAAAATTAAGGAATTTTTCCATAAAAAAATTAAGGAAATTTTCCATAAAAATTGTTGAAGAAATTTTCTATAAAAATAAAACTTCGACAATATTTTATAAAAAAATTAAACTTTTACCAAATTTTATATAGAAATAAAATTTCGCCGATATTTGAAAAAAATCCTTATATAAAATTTTGCAAAAAATTCTATGAAATAAAATTCCCAACAAAAACTAAGTTTTTAATAAAAATTTCTATAAAATTAAAATTTTGACAAAATATTCTATAAAGTTTTCGTATAAATTTTCTATACAAAATAAATTTTTGCGGACATTTTAATAAAACATTTTTGAATGAAATTTAGAATTTCTAAAATTTTTCGACAGAAACATATATAGAGAGAGAAAAAGTTTCTATATAATAAATTTCTATAGAATATAAAAACATTTTTCCACATAAACAATTTACCATGGAAAAAAATTTACTAAAATTTTAATGAAAATAAGATTTCTACCAAAAACTATATTTTTGAAGAAAATTTCTGTAAAATAAAAATTTTCTATAAAAAAACTAAGGACATTTTCTATGAAAAATGAAGGAAATTTTCTTTAAAAAATTAAGGAAATTTTCTATAAAATTTTTTGAAGAAATTTTGTATAAAACTTTTTGAAGAAATTTTGACAATAAACTTTGACAATATTTTGTAAAAAAAATAAAACTTTTACCAAATTTTATATATAAATAAAATTTTGACGAAAGTTATCATGGAAATAAAATTTCAACTAAGTTTTCAACAAAAATTAAACTTTCGAAAAATTTCTATAGAAATATTTCTAGAGAATAAAATTTTATATAAGACACTTCTAAAAAAAAATATTCTATACAATACAATTTTTCTATAAATAAAATTTTGCTAAAAATTCTATAGAAATAAAATTCACACCAAAAACTATTTCTATAAAAAGGAAATGTTGACCAAACTTTTCATAAAGTTTTCATCTAAACTTTCTATACAAAATAAAATTATGAGGAAATTTTCTATAAAAACATTTTTGAAGAAATTTTCTAGAAAAAAATAAAATATTTAGGAAATTTTTTACAAAACAATTTTTAAGAAATTTCCCAAGAGAATAAAACATTGACGATTTATTGTAATAAAATAAATCGTCAATGTTTTATTCTCTTGGGAAATTTCTTAAAAATTGACGAAATTATCTACAGAAATAGAATTTCGACTAAATTTAGTTTAGAAATTCAATTTCGACTAAAGTTATTGTAGAAAATAAATTTGGACTAAATTTATTGTAGAAATTAAATTTCGAGTAAATTTTGAAAAGAAATTAAATTTTCGACAAAATAATATAGAAATATATAGAAAAAATCGTATAGAATAAAATGTTTGCGTAGATAGAATTTCTATGGAAATAAAATTCCAGTTTTTCATAAAAAAAATTTATAAAATTAAAAATTTGATAATATATTCTATTCTAGTTTTCGTCTAAAATTTGTTAAAAATTAAAAAATGAAACGAAATTTTCAATGGAAACTAAGTAAGAATAACTCTTCAACAGAAATTAAAATTTCGGCAAAATTTTCTGTAGAATATACAAAAAAAAAACTTTCTCTAGGATAAAAATGTTTTATCGATAAAATTTTGCTAAAATTCCTATGGATTGTTTGGTTTTGTTATTATTGATTTCCACTTCAATCGTCGTTATTGTTTTGGTTTCAGCTTTATTATAATTCTCACCTATAACTAAATTTTAAATGAAAAATTCTTTAATATCAAAATTTCGAAAAAAAAATACTATAAAGTGTTTGCCTAAATTTTCTATGAAAAATAAAATTGTGAGAAAATTTTCTATAAAAACATTTTTGAAGAAATTTTCTATAAAATTAACTCTTCGGACACAATTTGTAAAATTCTATAAAAATAATATTTCGACTATATTTATTATAGAAAAAAATTCGACTAAACAAAATATTCAATAAAGTGTTCGCCTAAATTTTCTATGAAAAATAAAATTGTAAGAAAATTGTCTATAAAAACATTTTTGAAGAAATTTTCCATAAAATAACATTTTGATCATAATTTGTAAAAAAAAAAAATTAAACTTCGACAAAATTACCTATAGAAATAGTATCTCGACAATATTTATTTTTTATTTATTTATTCCTTCAGAGCATGTAATTTCGAGTAAATTTATTATAGACATTTAAGTTCTACAAAGTTTTCAAGAGAAATTAAATTTTCTACCAAATTGGCTATAGAAACTAAATTTTGTTAAAATTTATTTTAAATTTCTATGAAATTTGATAATATTTCTTTATAGTTATTTAAAAACGACGAATTTTGAAATTCATTATAGAAATCAATTTAAACAGACAATAAATTCCCATTATGCATCTCCACGCGTAGTTCTTTTGTTAAATATTTACTCCCTTTCAAAATATTAAAATTTTAATCTGCCTCACTAAACTTTGTTTACTAAAGAAAGAAATATGATGAAATGATATCATAATCTCTATTGTCTTCACTTTCACTATTCCGAAAAGTACAGTTTCCCCTTTTCCACTGTGTTAAATGGCATAGCGAACCATCTTCATTTGGCTTACTTACCATCTAGCGTTATTCTCTCATCCAAAATTTTGATATGAACAAAATCCTGACAAGCTTCCTTCCATGAACCATTGAACATACTATAAAAATAAGGACTCTGGGACAAATAGACCTTGTGTAAATTCCAAACTTTACCCAAAGCCATAATGGCAATATCGGAATTCTTTTGCTCCTTAAACAGAGCTTGATAAATATATTGAGTAGTGGTCAAAAGTTTCTTTCTGAAAATAGAAGAGAGAGGGAAATTAATTGTGTAAATAATTTCTGTAAATGTCAAGATAAGAATAAACTCTGACATACTTTTTCGGTGATTGCGATTCATTGTTGGTCTGTTCACCATTTGTCTGAAGAGAATCGATGCTGCGTTTACGTTTTCGTCGTCCTCCCAAAATATCGGCAACATTGCCTACCGGCTCTACTAACTTGACAACCAACTGACCCATGATGTTCAAGTCTGTTGTACTGACTGACTGCGTGGTCGTCAGAAAACTGTATTGTTTGAGCACCTATCCCTCCGCCAGTCAGCTGTTAACACAAATTCTCACAATAGGTTTGCAAATTTACTTTTTTTATTTAGTTAAACTGCAATATATAGAAGAGAGAACATGGAGAGCATATAGTCTGAGAGAAATATTTATTTATGTTAATTGATTAAAAAAACTAACAATAACTAATATGATGGAAGAAGGGGAGGAACAATTATAAACTGGAATCTATATAGTGGGTGCTGGCATTTAGTTTCCCTTTTCATTTAGTGTTTTAAGTCGGTCACACAGGTTTATCTTATCGGTGCAAAATGTTTATATTTCTTAAATGCCTGTTTGTTTTTTTTTTTTTTTTTTTTTGCAAATAGAAAATAACAAACCAAAAGAGGTATGGTAACATAGGTTTTAAATAAAATTATAAAATTATTGTATGAATGCCTATGTTTGTCTTTGTATGCCTGCCTAATTATATACAGTGCAAGCAAAAAATTTACGTACAAGGAAGAAAAAAATTGTATTTGTTTATGCGCTAACAGATAAGAAATATATCAATTTGCAGTTAGAGAACAAGAAAAGTTTTTAATTCCCCAAAGTTCGTTTCTGACGATATAAAATAAGTAATTAGATATAAATAAGGTAAATATCTATTGCTGAAAGTGTAAAAAACGATGCCAAATTGATAGGTATAGAGGTTATAGAAATTGAGGTTGAACCACCTCAGTATAAACATCTCCCAGTGGCCTTACTTTTTACTTTTAACATATGATTAACCGATTTCGGATAACATTAAAATTTCCATAACTGATTTTATCCAAAATGTAAACAAATTTTTCTACAGAAATAAAAATTTGACATAATTTTCTATACAAATAAAATTTTGACATAATTTTCTATAGAAATAAAATTTTGACAAATTTTTATATAGAAATAAAATTTTGACAAAATTTTCTATAGAAATAAAATTTTGAAAAAATTTTCTGTAGAATTAAAATTTTGACAAATTTTTCTATAGAACTAAAATTTTGAAAAAAAATTCTGTATAATTAAAATTTTGACCAAATTTTTTTAAAAATAAAATTTTGACAAATTTTTCTATAGAAATAATATTTAAAAAAATCTATAGAAAAAAAATTTCGATAAAATTTTCTATAGAAATAATTAATTCTATTATAAAAAAATAAAAAAAATAAAATTTGTTTGTTTCTATAGAAATAAAATTTTGACAAAATTTTCTATAGAAATAAAATGTTGACAAAATTTTGATAAAAATTTCTATAGCATTAAAATTTTGACTAATTTTTCTATTGAAATAAAATTTTGACAAAATTTTCTATTGAAATAAAATTTTGACAAAATTTTCTGAAATTTTAACAAAAAATTTTTATAGAATTAAAATTTTAACAAAAAATTTTTTAGAAATAACATTTTGACAAAAATTTTGTTAGAAATAAAATTTTGATATAATTTTCTATTTAAATAAAATTTTGACAAATTTTTCTATAGAAATACAATTTTGACAAAATTTTCTATAGCAATAAATTTTTGATAAAATTTTCTATAGCAAAAAATTTTTGATAAAAAATTTCTATAACAATAACATTTTGACAAAATTTTCTATAGAAATAAAATGATGACAAAATTTTGATAAAAATTTCTATAGCATTAAAATTTTGACAAAATTTTCTATTGAAATAAAATTTTGACAAAGTTTTCTATTGAAATACAATTTTGACAAAATTTTCTATTGAAATAAAATTTTGACAACATTTTCTATTGAAATAAAATTTTGACAAAATTTTCTATTGAAATAAAATTTTGAAAAAAATTTCTGATATTTAAAAAAAAAAATTATAGAATTAAAATTTTAACAAAAAATTTTTTAGAAATTTTGACAAAAATTTTGTTAGAAATTTTGACAAAAATTTTGTTAGAAATAAAATTTTGATATAATTTTCTATTGAAATAAAATTTTGATATAATTTTCTATTGAAATAAAATTTTGACAAAATTTTCTATAGAAATACAATTTTGACAAAATTTTCTATAGCAATAAATTTTTGATAAAATTTTCTATAGCAAAAAAAATTTTGATAAAAAAATTCTATAACAATAACATTTTGACAAAATTTTCTATAGAAATAAAATTTTGACAAAATTTTCTATAGAAATAAAATTTTAACAACATTTTCTATAGCAATAACATTTTGACAAAATTTTCTATAGCAATAAAATTGTGATAAAATTTTCTATAGAAATAAAATTTTGACAAAATTTTCTGAAATTTTAACAAAAAAATTTTATAGAATTAAAATTTTAACAAAAATTTTTTTAGAAATTTTGACAAAATTTTCTATAGCAATAAAAATTTGACAAAATTTTCTATAGCAATAAAAATTTGACTAAATTTTCTATAAAAATAAAATTTTGACAAAATTTTCTATAGAAATAAAATTTTAACAACATTTTCTATAGCAATAACATTTTGAAAAAATTTTCTATAGCAATAAAATTTTGACAAAATTTTCTATAGCAATAAAATTTTGACCACATTTTATATAGAAATAAAATTTTTTCCGTAGAAATAAAAAAAAATCGAAAAAAAAAATTCGAAAAAAAAACATTTTGATAAATTTTCTATAGAAATAAAATTTTGATAAAATTTTCTATTGAAATAAAATTTTGACAAAATTTTCTATAGCAATAAAATATTGACAAAATGTTCTATAGCAATAAAATATTGACAAAATTTTCTATAGAAATAAAAATTTGACAAAATTGTCTATAAAACTAAAATTTTGACAAAATTTTCTATAGCAATAAAATTTTGAAATTTTTATGAAATATTAATAAAATTTTCTATAGAAATAAAATTTTGAAAAAATAAGATTTTTTTCGGTTTGTTTTGGTAAAATTTTCTACAAAGTTTTTGTAGATTATTTTCAAATAGGAAGTCCTAATCAACCCGTCGTATAGCCCAGACGTTGCTCATTCTGATCAACACATGTTCCGATCGATGATACATGACCAGGTTGATCAGCATTTTCGTTCTTATAAAGAAGCCAAAAATTGGGTCAAAAGACAAGCCGTGTTTCTTCGCGGTATCCGTATATTGACAGAAAAATTGATTTAATTTGTGTATAATTTTTTCAGATTTTCTAGTTCATTTAACTAACGTTTTTGCTCCAAAATTGTGTAAAAATATTCAATTTACAGTAGAAAAAAAAATCAATTATAATAGTCTCCTAAAATATATCCTAAGAAAAGTCAACGAAAATGTCTATAGCCTATTTAACTTTATTGTAATTCATGAAAATTAGTTGATTTTAGTTAAATTTTGCCTACTGTGAGAAAATCTTCATTGCTTTAATTATTTTTTATTTATTTTAATGACGTGAACTAAACACTTTACTAAATTCAAACAAAATATTTCATTTGTTTTTTGCTAAAAACAAAAGTAAAATTTACTTAAATTTTGTTTACTTAATGTTTGTTTTCACGAGCAAATTTTATATAAATTATTCAAGTTCTTAGAGCGTTAAAGGCATTTAAAAAAAATGTTTAACTCCAATTTTTTGATGCAAAATATGAAAATTGTATAAACAACAAATGAACATAATATTTGTTATTATTATTAACTCATTTGTATCGTTAGTAAAATTTTAATTAAAAAATTCCAAAATACTATAATTGTGGGCACATTTTTTGTGTGTAGGACACATTTTTTTCTCTTCATATCTTTTATCTTTTAATAGCAATATTTACATTATCTAATTGATTATTAATTCATTAAAGGTACCCACCCAGTGGTGAGCCTATTTTATATCAAATATAAAAAAATATAGCAAAAATAACACACTGCTTTAGTTGCACAAAAATTGCAGTGTACTTAAACTATTCGGCCTCACTGTATATAAAAAAATTGACAACTAAGGAAAAGAAAACATAAACACAAACGGTCTGATATCATTTCAGAGTTCATTGTTCTATAAAAGAAAATAAAAACAAAACATATGAATATTGAGGTAGTGGGTATTATATTGTGTTTTTTCGAAAACTAGAAGCAAATTTTTTAAATATAGATTTTCTTCCATATGTTGCAAAAATTCAAACAAATATAACAAGTGTAGGTTTTAAAATATCGACATTAAATTTGCACAACTCGTTATCTTCATTCGTATTCTCCATTTAATAACTAAAATAAATAATGGATTATAAGAGCATTCGCATCCAACAGCGATCAAGACTATAGTCATATTAGTAAATGTTATCTCTCTTTTAATTTAATAATTCAATTTTACACACAAAAAAATTTTTTTCTGATTCAATCACGAAATTAATTGATCCAATTAATTTTTTAATTGAAATGTCTTCAATCACAGAAATGATAGTATCAATTAAAAAATTAATTGACAGTCAATTAAAAAATTAATTGATCCAATTAAATATTTAATTGATACTATCAATTTGTGTGATTGATTTTTATTTCAATTAAAAAATTTGTTGACTCAATTAAATTTTTAATTGAAAATTTTTTAAAACTCAATTAAAATTTTAATTGGAAAATTTTTCGTGAAATTTTTTTCTGTGTACTCAAGCTAACAACAAGAGTTTAATTTATAAGCTCTTTTATTACATCAATATTACAGAGATGTATACTCGTACATGATTGCAGGTTAATGGATGTAGCGGCTTTCTCCATGTTATGGGGAAATTATTAATTATTTGAGAAATCTTTAATACCACACGGCGAGGGGATGGATATTTCCTTTACCTCCCCCAAAGTGTATTTTATACCCATTTAATTACTTTTAATTTTCCTAAACAATACGTCGTACACGTCGATGATGTCATTTCATAGTGTAAGCTATAATCTATGGCGTAAAAATAAAATCAAGCAAACTCAATAGACTAAAATGGTAAAAAAAATAATTAAAAATTTGCTCAATTGTTTAAAATATTGCAATTTTTACTATTGATGGAAATTAGGTGAAGGAAAACTGACAGAGGTTTAGCTAAGTAGTTTTCATGCATTATAATAAATTGTATACCACATAAAAAATGCTACCCCATGTTTCGAGACAATTGATTAAAGTTTTTTTTTTTGCTGAGAAAACTATTGTAGTAAACAGAAAAAATATCACATAAATATTTCCAATTGTAAAGTTGATTGAAGTTAAAAAAGTTATATTAATAAATTAATTGATACAATTAATTTTTTTAATCAAGATAGAAAAATTAATTTAATTAAGTCAATGATTGAAAATTTTTAATTAAAAAATTAATTGATACAATTAACTTTTTAATCAAACACAACGTGTTGGACATTTTTGTTCATTGAAATGATGGATCGCTTGAGTTTTTTCCGATCAGCGAACGAATTTTTGTTTATAATTTATCCATAAACAAGTAAGGAAAGTCTAAAGTCGGGCGGGGCCGACTATATTATACCCTTCACCACTTTGTAAGTCCACATTTTCGATACCATATCAAATCCGTCCAATGTATTGGATGCTATATGAATCCATACACATATATTCTGTATATCTGAGCAGATCTGTACAGAGTTCTGCAATACTTATAGATTTTACATTTAAGTCGGCTAATGCGCTGAGGTGGAACACAATGTTAGTAAAAAAATAGGGGAAACATTTAAATATGAACCAATTTTGAGGCAACTTCGCAAAAGTGTATTTATGATTTATCGGTCGATAGATGTGTAACAGAGTAATAGGAAAATTTGAGTTATTTTGATAAGTTTTCGACTTAGCAGTGGCGATTTGATAAGGAAAATGTAGGTATTTTGGCCAGTTTTGCCTAAATAGGAAAAACATATATATGGAATATATATCGAAATCTGAACCGATTGCAACCAAATTTCACATGCATAGTTACTATGTTGAATCTACTCCCTGTGAAAAATTTCACGTAAATCGGATAACAACTTTGACCTCTGTGGTCATATGACGGAAAATCGGGCGAAAGATTTATATGGGAGCTATATCAAAATCTGAACCGATTTCAACCAATATAAACACGCATATGCAGAACCTTAATTCTACTGCCTGTGCAAAGTTTCAAGTTCAATTCTACTCCCTCTGCAAAATTTCAAAATTTGCCTCTGTGTGCATATTAGTCCAAATCGGGCGATGATATATATGGGAGCTATATCTAAATCGGAACCGATTTTAACCAAATTAAGCACACTTAACGATACTATTAAACGTACTTGTTGTGCAAAATTTGAAGTAAATCAGGGCAAAACTCTGGCTTTTGGGGCCATATAAGTCCAAATCGGTCGAAAGATATATATGGGAGCTATATCTAAATCTGAACCGATTTCAACTAAATGTGGCACAATTAACGATACTATTAGACGTACTCCTTGTACAAAATGCTAATCAAATCAGGGCAAACCCCTGGCTTTTGAAGCCATATAAGTCAAAATCGGACGAAAGATATATAGGGGAGCTATATCTAAATCTGAACCGATTTCAACTAAATTTGGCACAATTAAGGGTATAAAAATATACATTGAAAACAATATTGAACTAATATGAAGGTTTACGCAAATCACACAATATTAACAACAAATTTCGTTGAAATAAGGAAATTTTAATTAACCTTTAACTGTCCACGTGGTGCTAAAATTTACCACCTCGCACACTTGTTCACATGTATTATGAATAAGACGTTTGAAATAAAGTGCATTTTTAAAAGTGCATATAATATTTTGAAAGTTTGTTTTGTTTTCGCTGAATACAATGTGTTCTAATCAACAAATGTAATGATAAAAAAACACTATTTTTTTTTAGAAAAAATATTTATGTAAATTTATCCCACGCCCAAAGTACCCAAAAATTTACACCACGTCCCAAAGTACCCAAAAAAATTTCACCTCACCAGTTAAAGGTTAAAAGAGAGTTATTTTAATACATATGAATAGCAACATTTATGACAAGGAAAAGTACCAACCCCAGAACAGGTACAGCACCAGGGATGGAATCTACAATTTTTAAGAAAGTACAAAAAGGTATTTTTTTTTTTTTGAGCGAAAAAGTACTTTTCACTAAAATTCAACAAAAAATCCATTATTGTCAAGAGCTCATTTACTGAATTTGAAAGAAAATTAAGTTTTGTTTGTCAACTCCTCAATTTCAAATATTTTTGTTTAGTTTTATATCCGCTTATAAAGACTACACCCAGAGAAGGAATATGATCACCTCAAACATGTTTTAAGAGCAAAATGTTATTTTTGGGTGGTGACCATGTAACATGTTTGTCACTAAAATGTTATTTTCTCGTCAAATATAAACTGCTTGCCGAAATCAAATACATAGATAATTTTTTTTTTATGTTTTTTTTTTATTCAATTTTAAGTTACATTAATTTATAAATTTCATGTATGTGTATGAGTAAATAAAAATAAATTTTGACAAAATTTTCTATAGAAATACAATTTTGACAAATTTGTCTATAGAAATCAAATATTGAAAAAATTTTCTATAGAAATAAAATTTTGACAAACTTTTCTATAGAAATCAAATTTTGAAAAAATTTTCTATAGAAATAAAATTTTGACATAACTTTCAGAAGAAATACATTTTTCCAAAATAACATTTTTTGGTAGTTTTTGTCAAGATTTTCTCCAAATGTTGGTAGATTTTTTTTGTCTCAAGTTTCAAAATCGAGGTTCTCTTCCCGCATGAACTTGTATGCTTTGCCAAATTTGTTTAATGCCATTAACAAATAAGTTTGTTAAAGACTTTCTCAAAATATTAAAATGTTTTGACAAAACTATTGTACCATAAATCTGATATCGGTATTGATTAGGGCGAAAAAGTATTGAAAAATTTATTATAGTACTGCATTTTCCATCCCTGTACAGCACTAGTCCCTGAGTGTCCTAGTTTTGGTCAAAACTTGTGGGAAGGACTGGTCACTTTAACGTGTGTTTTTTATTTAAGGGGTAAAATTCGATGAGACCTGTATCCTGAAAAGAGAAAAGGGCGTAAATGTAAAGGCTGGAAATGGAGGCTATGTCGAAAGCGAAGAAATCTGACTGAACAAACCGATGTGCTTAAACTAAAAAAAGCGTTTTTTGCTATTGCTTCCGAGCCAAAGTAGCGGAAAATTTAAGTAAGCATATTTATTCACAATTCTCTTTTAAATTTGGGTTCAGCCTACTTGATACTAGGAAAAAAAAAAATAATTTGACCGATTTTTTCTTTGGGTGCTATCAAAGTCTGTTAATGGGTCGACGTCAAGTTAAAAACGTCTTTAAAATAAAGCACTGAAAAACATATTTTTTTAAATGCGTTAATTAATTTAAAGACGATTTAATTAATTTTAAAGAATTATTAAAGCCAAGTTGACCTTAGTAAACAAAATTTCCTTCTGTGTGAAAATACACATTTTAAGTCAAATCTCTTAATTATAAGGACAAAACGACTTCATTGAAAAGTTGATTGAGTTTTGCACATGCTTTATATCAGAGAAATCCGTCTTCTTTACTTACTTTAACTCGAAACTTCCTTTTTGTCAATTTTTCCACAATGCACGTATAGTGACTCTTAGACATGCAAAATTATGGCAGCTTCAGTGAATTATAGCACTGTGAAGAGTTTAGTTAGAATGTAGAGTTTTTAATTTAGGAGTGGAATATGTATACACAAAAGCTTTGCTACGTCACAATAAAGAACCTTGAATATGCAATAAATTGATACATATGTCTTAGCTTTAAATAAATATTTAAAAGTGAATTGCGACTTAAAAGTGTATTGAGCGAAATGCTTTAAATATTTGGCCATTGATCAACACCAACATCAATTAAATAAAGATATATTTCTTTGCATATGCCCAAAAGTTCTTTTCAGTGTATATTACGAATAAATTCACATTAACACATTTATATATTTATGTGGAAAATATTTTCTAAGAGAACACTGTGCGTAATACTAACATATAACGAATAAATGGGTGATTGTGTCAAGGTCGTTAAACCAGTAAAACACGATTTATTTATTTAAAACCAAAGCAGTGTCGAAACAAAAACACTACAATTAAAATTACACATAACGTAATATACTATACATAAAAAATTAGCGTATATTTGAATGTAGCGTAATCTATTACAAGTAAACAAAAACATGCGACAGGGCGCGAAATTGTTTGAAATAATTTAACAAGGTAATTGTAGGCGCAAACAATGAAACCATGACTAAATATTTGATTATTTCTATGCTACCATGAAGTAATACTAATACCACCATAACGTGGTAAGCAAGTCTTACAAAAAATGTCTAACAATTTGGGATAGAGTTTGTTGAACTTTTATTTGATTACACAATGCAACACAAAAGTCGCTTATCCCAGCCGAAAATACTCGTTGAGAAGAGGAGAACATTAATTTCTGGATTTTTTTAGATTGGAAATAAAATTTTGACAAAATTTTCTACAGAAATAAAGTTTTGACAAAATTTGCTATAGAAATAAAATTTTAACAAAATTGTCTATAGCAATAAAATTTTCACAAAATTTTCTATAGAAATAAAATTTTTAAAAAATTTTCTATCGATATAAAATTTTGACAAAATTTTCTATATAAATAAAATTTTGACAAAATTTTGACCAAATTTTCTATAGAAATAAAATTTTGACAAAATTTTCATGATAACAAAATTTTCTATAGAAATAAAATGTTGACAAATTTTTCTATCGAAATAAAATTTTGACAAAATTTTCTATAGAAATAAAATTTTGATAAAAATTTCTACAAAAATAAAATTTTGATAAAATTTTCTATAGAAATAAAATTTTGACAAAATTTTCTATAGAAATAAAATTATTACAAAATTTTCTACAGAAATAAAATTTTGACAAAATTTTCTATAGAAATAAAATTTTGACAAAATTTTCTATAGAAATAAAATTTTGCCAAAATTTTCTATAGAAATAAAATGTTGACAAAATTTTCTATAGAAATAAAATTTTGACAAAAATATCTACAGAAACAAAAATTCTGACAAAATTCTCTATAGAAATAAAATTTAGACAAAATTTTCTATAGAAATAAAATTTGGACAAAATTTTCCTAAAAATAAAATTTTACAAAATTTTCTATAGAAATACAATTTTGACAAAAAATTTTCTACAGAAATAAAATTTTGCCAAAATTTTCTATAGAAATAAAATTTTGACAAAATTATCTATAGAAATAAAATTTGGACAAAATTTTCTATGGAAATAAAGTTTTGACAAAATGTTCTATAGAAATAAAATTTTGACAAAATTTTCTATAGAAATAAAATTTTGACAAAATTTTCTTTAGAAATAAAAATTTGACAAAATTTTCTATATAGAAATAAAATTTTGACAAAAATATCTATAGACATAACATTTGACAAATTTTTCTATAGAAATAAAATTTTGACAAAATATTCTTTAGAAATAAAATTTTGACAAATTTTTCTTTAGAAATAAAATTTTTACAAAATTTTCTATAGAAATACATTTTGGGAGAATTTTCTGTAGAAATAAAATTTTGACAAAATTTTCTATAGAAATAAAATTTGGACAAAATTTTCTATGGAAATAAAATTTTGACAAAATATTCTATAGAAATAAAATTTTGATAAAAATGTCTATAGAAATAAAATTTTGATAAAATTTTCTATAGAAATAAAATTTTGACAAAATTTTCTATAGAAACAAAATTTTGACAAAATTTTCTATAGAAATAAAATTTTGACAAAAATTTCTACAGAAACAAAAATTCTGACAAAATTCTCTATAGAAATAAAATTTAGACAAAATTTTCTATAGAAATAAAATTTGGACAAAATTTTCCTAAAAATAAAATTTTACAATATTTTCTATAGAAATACAATTTTGACAAAAAATTTTATAGAAATAAAATTTTGACAAAATTTTCTACAGAAATAAAATTTTGACAAAATTTTCTATAGAAATAAAATTTGGACAAAATTTTCTATGGAAATAAAGTTTTGACAAAATTCTCTATAGAAATAAAATTTTGACAAAAAATTTTATAGAAATAAAATTTGGACAAAATTTTCCTAAAAATAAAATATTACAAAATTTTCTATAGAAATACAATTTTGACAAAAAGTTTTATAGAAATACAATTTTGACAAAAAATTTTATAGAAATAAAATTTTGACAAAATTTTCTACAGAAATAAAATTTTGCCAAAATTTTCTATAGAAATAAAATTTTGACAAAGTTTTCTATAGAAATAAAAATTGGACAAAATTTTCTATGGAAATAAAATTTTGACTAAATTTTCTATAGAAATAAAATTTTGACATAATTTTCTATAGAAATAAAATTTTGACAAAATTTTCTATAGAAATAAAATTTTGACAAAATTTTCTATAGAAATAAAATTTGAACAAAATTATCTTTTGAAATAAATTTTTAACAAAATTTTCTAAAGAAATAAAATTTTGACAAAATTTTCCATAGAAATAAAATTTTTACAAAATTTTCTATAGAAATAAAATTTTGACAAATTTTCTTTAGAAATAAAATGTCCACTCTTGAGAGGTTTCACTGTGTATTAATTTCACTAACTGGTAGTAAGTGTGATTAACCACCGAATGGTATTTAAATATTTATTGTAAATTATAAAACTCAATTAAAATTTTAATTGGAAAAATTTTCGTGAAACTTTTTTCTGTGCAGAAATAAAATTTTGACAAAATTTTCTATAGAAATAAAAATTTGACAAAATTTTCTACAGAAATAAACATATGACAAAATTTTTTTATAGAAATAAAATTTTGACAAAATTTTCTATAGAAATAAAATTTTGACAAAATTTTCTATAGAAATAAAATTTTGACAAAATTTTCTATAGAAATAAAATTTTGACAAAATTTTATTTCCATAGAAAATTTTTCTATAGAAATAATATGTTGACAAACTTTTCTATCAAACTAAAATTTTTACAAAATTTTCTACAGAAATAAAATTTTAACAAAATTTTCTATAGAAATAAAATTTAGACAAAATTTTCTATAGAAATAAAATTTAGACAAAATTTTCTGTAGAAATAAAATTTAGACAAAATTTTCTGTAGAAATAAAATTTAGACAAAATTTTCTATAGAAATACAATTTTGACAAAATTTTCTATAGCAATAAAATTTTGACAAAATTTTCTATAGAAATAAAATTTTGACAAAATTTTCTATAGAAGTACAATTTTGACCAAATTTTCTATAGAAATAAAATTTTGACAAATTTTTCTTTAGAAATAAAATGTCCACTTTTGAGAGGTTTCACTGTGTATTAATTTCACTAACTGGCAGTAAGTGTGATTAACCACCGAATGGTATTTAAAAATTTATTGTAAATTATAGATAAACGTTTTTCATTGTAGAATAGTTTTCATGTAGAAAATGCAATTGATTTGGTATCGTATCAAATTAAGCATTTAATATCGTTAAATTGTTCAACCATTATAAAGATAAAAAAAATGAAATCGATAATAATCATATTTCCCAATCGAATAGACGAGGTATGACACCGAAGTGTAGCATATTACCTGAGTAATTTGATATGGAAATCAGCAAAAATATTATTGTCAGTTTAGCAAATTAAAATTTAAAAATGTACGTTATCTCATGAAAATCTAGACGTGCATCAATGAAATATTTTAATTTGTTTCTATATTTGTTATAATACTATACCAACATATGGGTATCAATCATTCAAACGAAAAAATTGTTTCTAATTTATGAGATATTAATGCAGACATCTCTACTCATTATACAGTGATCTTTCAATTTTTCTTTTTTGTTTGTTTTGTTTTTGTAAACAAGCAAAAACATATTATATACCAAAGCGTTGATTTCAGTACAAGGAGTTTAAAAATAGCCACAAAAATTGTTTTTGATCGGTTACTTTTTCAAAGTTTAAAAATAAAATTGAAAAAAAAACGAAAACAAAGGAGATTATGATGTCATGGCATAGCATAGGCTAAAGTAGAGTTTCTTTGTGTATTTTAATTTATAGTTGAATATAGACATCTTCTCATTTATAAATAAATATGCAGATACTAAACGTGGGATATTTATGCAGTACATGCTACTAATACTTAGCGTTGTACACTGATAGGAAGTTATGGTATGGATTTGAAGTTGAGGTACTATTTCCAAAAAATGTCAATGAATTCCAGTGAATATGTTTGTTCGATGTCAATGAGGGTCCATTGAACGCATCTATACAATTTAGAAGATATTGTCTTTTCTATGGAAGCGATTCACTTTTTCATTCATTCATTAAAAAAAATTTAAATTTGTAAATCTGCCTTTCGAATTTTTGATATTAAAATATTTAAATCCGAAAAAATGTCAATAAATTCAAGGTTCAATAAATAAAAATTGGTTTTCGAAGATCGATTGAGGTCCCATCAAAAGCATCTAAACATTTTAGAAAATATTAGGTGAGTTTTGTTTGAAATGGGATAGTTTTACTCTTTCATTTATTAATTTCCAAATTTTAAATTTATAGCGCCCTTTGTGTGGGAAGTCCGTTAAGAAAATAGTCCTTAATTAGGGCAGCACTCAATGATAAGAGAGAAATTCACCATCTGGGAAACCACAATGGACTCAATAGTCTACGTGAGCCTACACTCAAAAAAACAGTTTATTTTATTTAATGGAATTTATTATGTTTTACTTTAAATTTTCCCAGTATGAGAACGATTTATTCATTTTTAAAATTTTACGATTACTTTAGTTAGTTTAGTTTTTACAAAATTAAGCTACAATTTTCCAAAAATTCGAATTTCCCAAAAAAAAAATAGTTAAGAATTTCTTAAAATTTGTAAAATTTTTACCACGAATGCGCCCAACTTTATATGGTGCTAAAGATTTTTTCAATTTTCAATTTTTGACTACAATTTTTTGCTTCAAAGTACGAAATATTTTTAGCAAGTGAAAAAAATCTATGACTAATAAATTTTCTTAAATTTGTCAAAAATTACTTAACAGTTTACTTAAAATTTTCTAAAATTGACCTTTTCCTTCATGATGGGTTCACTTTTATTTGAGTGTAGTATACTTAAAATTGAACTACATCTTCTTTCCTTTTGGGTTCCCGTTTTTTTTAGTGTACGACTATGCCTGACCTAATACACTATATTCCTCATTTTGACCTCAACTATTTTCTGTTCTTAAATTTGTACAAATGTTTTGTTGGAAAGAAATATGTAGCGCGCTTAAGGATTTTTGTATGGATTACGAGAAAAAGGTACAGCTTCTTTAAAATAAAGACCATTGTCAGAGAGTTATCTAGCTTTAACTCTAAGCTCTATAAAATTAAAATTTAGATACAGATCTCATTTATATATTTTTTATTCTTTATTAACAAAGCTGTTCAAGTCAGTTAAAAATCCAAATTCCCCAGATTTGTCTTGCGGAGCCTCAAAGGGAAGCAAATTTCATCCAATCCGGCTTAAATTTGGAACATGGTGTTGGTATATGGTCTCTAACAATCATGCAAAAATTGGTCTACATCGGTCCATAATTATATATAGCCCCCGTATAAACCGATCCGCAGATTTGGCTTGCGGAACCTCTGAGAGAAGCATATTTTATCCGATCCGGTTGAAATTTGGTACCTGTCGCTAGTGTATGGCCGATAACAACCATGCCAAAATTGGTCCGTATCGATCTATATTATAATAGCCCCCAAATAAACCGATCCCCAATCCCCAAAATTTTGTCAAAATTTTATTTCTATAGAAAATTTTGTCAGAATTTTATTTCTGTAGAAAATTGTGTCAAAATGTTATTTCTATTGAAAATTTATGAAGCATTTCATAGCTGGATAGGAATTCAAGAATTTTTACTAATCTACCAATTAGTAAAAAATCTGCCATTTGTGGTAGACTCGTGTTCATAATTGTAAGGGGTGGTTAAATTGTAAGGGCCGATGTTGAATGTGAACCACACCTAACGTCAAGTTTTTTTCCGAATTTTATTTGACATTTCTCTATTTCAGACTTTCTCAATTTGAACCATGGAGAGATACACAATCCAACAACGTGTTAAATGGCTCCAAGAAATGGCAACAATGAATGATCAATTTTCGAAAAAAATCATCTTCAGTGATGAGGCACATTTTCACCTCAGTGGATTCGTCAATAAACAGAATTGCCGCATTTGGGCGAATGAGAATCCAAGAGTGATTGTCGAAAAACCAATGCACCCACAAAGAGTGACTGTTTGGTGCGGTTTATGGACTGGCGGCATCATCGGGCCGTATTTTTTCCAAAATGAGGCCGGTCAGGCAGTTACTGTGAATGGTGTTCGCTGTCGTGAGATGATAACGAACTTTTTATGGCCCGAATTGGAAGATATGGATGTGGACGATATGTGGTTTCAGCAGGACGGTGCCACATGCCACACAGCCAACGAAACAATGGCTCTTTTGCGCAACAAATTCAATGGCCGTGTTAATTCAAGAGCTAAAGGATGAGATAATTCGGCACATAACCTCCATTATGCCTCAGCGTCATCGAAAATTTGGACCATCGGATGAAGGTGTGCCACCGAGGTCGCGGCGCCTAATTGACCGATATTTTTTCCATACATAATTGAGTAATACCAATATATCATAATAAAATAAAATTACAATAATTTCCTAAATAGTTTGTGTTTTATTCAAAATCAACATAGGCCCTTGAAATTTTAACCACCCTTTATATAGCGACCATATAAAGCGACCCCCCATATCTCAATTCTGGCTCTATAATTACCCCACAAAAGTTTATATCGGTTCATAATTATTTCTTCCCTATATATACCGGTCAAGAAATGAATATATACGTATTTAATGGACCTTTCTTTTGTCTACTATATATCCCGCATGGACTAACTTACAATTTAGAAGATGATATTAAGAAGTTTTAAGATGCCTTGCCATCGGCCGCAACCCAAGTAATTTAAGATTCGGCCTGGCCGAACTTACGGCTGTATATACTTGTTTTAAAAATAACTTAATACCAGAGATACAAAATCCTCAAAATAAGTCTTATATTTGAAGGTTATTAAACAACATCTCAATTGCTTAAGTTACTTTTTGAAATATTTTTTTTTTCTTTACTTTAAGGAAAATTTGCCTTGCTTCAAAGACATGCGACTTTAACGAAGGAACGCCAATTTCAAAAAGTCCTGTCCTAAATTAGATTAAAAAATTTTAAAAGCAAAGATTATGATTTTTTTTAAATTAAACTTATTTTACTTTGAAAAAATGTTGTCAATATTGACTAAATTCCCAGTCATAAAATTTAGATTGCATTAGGTCGTTACTTTTTTTGAGAGAAGTAATAGCTAGAACTGAGGCTGCTTTAATCAAAATACCATATTTCAAAAACGTATTAAAGGTCAGGTCTAATTAAATATCATATGGATTTAATACTAGTAGCGCTATCCAGGTGCTAATCTGTCTAAATTATGAATGATTACACTCAAAAAAAAGGGAACTCACTATTTCACTAAAGCCAATTTAACTATATTTTAGTTCATGAACTTATTATATTTGGTGAAAGTTTCATTTACTCCGATACTTTTTTGCGTACGTTAGTTAAATGAACTAAAAGACGGGAAAAAATTATACACAAGTTAAGGATATAGATTTACTAAATTCGTATTTGTCATAAAATAGTTCATTATTTCTTCATATTTGTAAATTTTTCTACAAAAGTGTCCATTATGAACTTCGTATGTCACTAAAGACATTCTTGCAATTTTTAACTCCAATTTTTTCCTTCAAACTACAAAATTTTCTTTAAAAAGTGAACAAAATTATTTATGTCTAATAAATTTTCTTGAATTTGTCGTAAAATATTTACTTATTTTTGTGATATCGGCGCGATGCCAGAGCTTGTAATACTGTTTAATTAAAAATTTCTAAAAATATTCAAAATTTGCTAAAATTAATCAAAAGTTTTCTTCCTGGTGGGTTCACTGTTTTTTCAGTGTAGGTAGCTTTAAAAAAAATCCCTCTTCTTCTTCTTTGGTAGCAATCCCTATCTTTTTATAATATTCAATGTGGATATTTTTTTTTCGAATGAAAATGATTTATGATGTTTCAATTGCGAACAACCAATATTTTTGCCGCGAAGAATATTCGCATAAATATGACATCATTTTTAGCGACGCAACAACATTCTATGTCTTTGTTTTAATATTAGTCTCATAATATAGAATTCAATCATACCATTATGAAAAGGTACTTATATATTAATTAGTATTCAATAAGCATTTGTAAATAGTTTTATGTCTCAACAAAATGAATGTTGTTTATTATTATTTTTTTTGGTAAGCTCCCGCTCAACCATAACGGATTTTAAAAAAAGCAACATTTTTGAAAACAATACCTTAATTTCATTCAGATCTTTATATTGACCTATATATTATTAATGCGCTCAAAGCTCACCGCAAAACGAGTAGGCGCTGAAAATGCACTTTTGTATATAAACGACCAAGTTATTGCCATCAATGAAACACCCACTTTGGACATTAAAAAAGAAGAGATATAAAGACATGCACAACATATTTTTGTAATGTCTATGATGGCGACATTGCTTGTAATGGGAACGATTTCATATCTACCCCAAAAAATATTTGGTAATAAAAGTAGGTAAATCTGTTAGAAATACACTGTTAATGGATTAGCAGAGATGTTAACTATATAACAGTGTTTATGTTACAAATGTCTCTTTTGTGGAGTAGCCATAGTCATTACTAAACAATAGGTCTTTAAATAAATTTTAAATCGACATGTTGTCGATATTAAAAAAATGATTGTATGACAAGTTTGAAACAAACACCAATTTATTTTTATTAGTTGAATAAAAAATATTTTTCTTACAAAATTAAATTGTAAATGACTACCAATTAATACTTCTTGGAAAAACCAGGAAAAAAATTACTGAAAGTAGACATACATAAACACTTTCGGAGGTGTTACTGAGTGATTTATCTACTTTAGAGACACAGTGAAAACAGAAAACAGCCGACATGAACGATAGTGCTGTATCTGTACAATGAAAAACAAGTGAGTAAAGTAGAAAGTCGGGCGGGGCCGACTATATCATACCCTAAACCACCCCTACTGAATTAGTAAACATAAGCATTTGTGGGATATCATTGATATAGGAGAACATAAAGGGGGGTACATGTTTATGGGTGTCTTGTCACAATCTGAGCAGAAATGTCTAATATTAGGAGCTATAGTTTATTTTGCACCAAAAGAGTTAGTATGCCACTAATATTGAGTCCATTATTAAATAAGTAAGTAAAGTAGAAAGTCGGGCGGGCCCGACTATATCATAAACCACCATTACAGAATTAGTAATCATAAGAAAATTAAGGGGTACATGTCTATGGGTGCTTTGTGTCAGTCTGACTATAGCTCATAGCCAATGTTGCCACGGAAAATGTTCGGTTTACCATACAAGGACAAAAAAGTTTCCTACTTTCCCATACATTCCCAAACAATTTTCCCTAGTATATTTTTCGTTAAATTTAAAAAATTTTACAAAACAAAAATGGTTCTAAGTACTTTATTATCTTAAAACATGCAACGTATACAACTTAGAATATAAATTTGTATTACCACCACGGTTGCCACAGTTGGTAGAATTCTACCCAAATTAGTATTCTTTTTTGTTAAATCTCTATAAAAATAAAATTTTGGAAAAAGTTTCTATAAACAAATTTTTGTGAGAAATTCTTCTATAGAAATAAAATTTTGACTATAAATTCTATAGAAATAAAATTTTGAGAAAAAATTCCACAGAAATAAAATTTTGAGAAAATTTTTTATAGAAATAATATATTGAAAAAAAATTCTATAGAAATACAATTTTGACAAAATGTTCTATAGAAATAAAATGTTGACAAAATTTTCTACAGGAATAAAGTTTACCACACATTGTTAAAGATCAAGTCTTGTCGGCTTCTAATTTCCTCATCTAGAGCCACCAAAATGTAAAAATTATTACAAATTGTGTTGAGTGAAAATGTCCTACATTGTGGCCCCACGTCCCTACAAGACGCTAAATATTAGAAAAACCCTACATATAGGGAATTTCCCCTACTTCTAGCAACACAGGCTGTGTTGATATTGCACCTACGGAGTTAGTATGCCACTAATATTGAGCCCATTATTAAAAAAGGGAAAATCGTTAAATTAGTGTGGCTAATAAATACAAATTTGTAAAAATCGAGCAATATTCTTATGTAAGAGCTACAAGTACGTATAAGTACGATCGGCTAGTACATCAAAATTTGAAATTTGAGTAACATTGGTTAATAAATAAGAGTACTATGGCCAAATTTGGGAAAATCGAGCGATGCATATATATGGAAGCTATATCTAAATCTGAACCAATTTGCATAATATTTTGCGGGTTTGATTAATACCACAAAAGGTTACCTTGTGCAAGATTTGAGTACGATCAGTTAAGAATTGAGGCCTGTATGGTCAAACATAGGGTTATTAAGGTCGAATTTTTCAAAATCGGTTGATACATATATGGGAGCTATATCTACATCTGAACCGATTTCGATGAAATTTTGCGCATATAGTTAGTACTATAGAGGACTAGATCTAGCCAACTTTTAGTAAGATCGGTTAATAAATAAGGGTTCTATGGCCAAATTTGGGAAAATCGGGCGATACATATATATGAGAGCTATATCTAAATCTGAACCGATTTGGATGAAATTTTGCAGAATTCAAGGGCGATGGAAAAGATTACCTTTTGCCAAATTTGGTGACGATCCGTTTGAAAAAAAGCGCAACGCAATGACCGAAATCGGGCGATACATATATATGGGAGCTATATCTAAATTTGATCCGATTTCTTCCAAATTCAATAGCGTTCGTCCTTGTTCCCAAAAAACTCCCTGTACCAAATTTCATCAAAATCGGTTAATAATTGCGACCGGAATCCTGTGAACAACAAATACATGGGCAGACGGACGGACGGACACCAAGCGCTAGATCGACTCAGGAGGTGATTCTGAGTCGATCGGTATATATTTTATAGGGTCTAAAATCAATATTTCTGATAGGCACATTTTTTGGCCGATCAAACTTATTATACCCTGAGCACTATGTGGTTTAGGGATATTTTTTTATCCAAAAGTTGATAATCTTTTCAATGAAGTCATTTTGTCCTTATACACTGAAAAAAAAATATTGTCGTAAAGCCAAAGATTTTTTGTCCTTAAAATGCGAATGAAAATTTTGCTTAGCATTCACCCAGAGAAGGAATATGATCACCCCAAACATGTTTCAGGAGCAAAATGTTATTTTTGGATGGTGAACATGTTTGTCGTAGTCATATTATTTTCTCGAAAATTATGTATCTGATTTCATCAACCATGTACACTCAAAAAAAGTTTACTTGGATCCAAAGATTTTGACCTTTCCATAAGGATTTTGGTATTGATTCCGAGCCAATGATGCGGCTTCTTTAAAATAAAAACATTTTTTACGGACCTCTTGGGCTTTAAATCTAGGATCGATAAAATTAAAATTGAATACAGCATGCCTGGTTCCAAAGATTTTGTCTTTACTTTAAAAATTTTGGTATTGATACCGAGCCAAAGAAGCGGAGAATACAAGTAAGGATACTTTTAAGGCACAATTCTCTTTTAAATTTGGGTTTTGTGTTTTTGCTTCAAGGAAGCAAATTTAAATTTTTCGCTTTTTCAGCTTTTTTTCTTCATATGCTATCAAAGTCCTTCAAAAACGAGTTAACGACAATTTTATTTTCCACATTAAGACTAGACTTCCAGTAGAAATTATGCTATGTTTCAAGTAAAAAAACATGTCCTATATTTGAACGAATTTTTGCTTTGTAGTCAAGATGCAAAAAGACAACAAATTTAAAGACAATTTCATTAAATTTAAAGAATTTTTCTGAATTATTAAATTCAAATTGACCTTAGCCCAAACATTTGTTCTTTCGTGTTATGATACCCATTTTTAAGCGAAATCACTTAATTATAAGGACAATACGACTTCATTGAAAAGTTTATCGACTTTTGGACAAGGAGAAAAACTTTATATTAGAGAAATTCGTCTTCTATGCTAAGAAAAATTTGCTTTCGTATTTTAAAGACATGAAATCTTTGACCCCACGACAATATTTTTTTTAGTGTACAAACGAGAAAACTCAAATAGAATTTAAACACTTCCAGATGTGTTACAATTTTTTTTTTCAAATTCTATGAAAAATACATACAATATTTTAATATTTTGTTTACATTATTAAATAAAACATAAAACACATATATATTTTAACACTATCATTGATAATAGACCAATGAATGATGATGACCTTGATTTTAGTTTTTTTGCTGTAATTTCCAAAAACAAATGTACCTAATTAGACTGATTGTCTGTCTATACTTTTGGGATTCTATCTTTAAAAAGTTCTTTAGAAGTCGTTAATTAATGTGTTTTTGTTTTTTCGATAACGAATGAATAGTTAGGGAGGGTTGATGGATTGCATGTAAACAATTTTGGCCCACATAAATTCTATGGCTGAACGTCATCAAATGGAACAGTAGTAAAACACCAAGTCAAACCTTAACTAGGTCAACATTGTGTATATGGAAGTAGCGAAGACGATGATGATGATGACGAAATATGTGCACTTTGATATAATAATTCTTGAGGTAAGCAATAGAAGTTTTATACCTTCAATATTAACGTATTGTGGTTTAAATCAATTTTATAGACAAACGATAAAAAAATATAAATAATAAATAAACAAATATGGTATCAATAGTTTGGCATAATGGTTAGCTATGAAAATACAACATTCAAGGCCAATGAGAGAAATGTAAACAAATTGGGGAGGAGAACTTGCCATAATTGGAGCTGTGATGTAGAAAATTGTTAAGAAATATGATCTGCTGGAGACAATGATAAAGGCGAACTATAAATGCACTACAAGGTGATAGTGATTTAATTATTGATTCCAAGGACATTAAGATACCTATTTTAATATGCAATTCGCACTCAAAAAAAGTGAATCCACCAAGTGCACAGAAAAAAATTTCACGAAAATTTTTCCAATTAAAATTTTAATTGCGTTTTAAAAAACCAACAACATTTTTAATTGAAATAAATAAATATCAATCACACTAATTAATAGTATCAATTAATTTTTTAAATGATACTATGATTTCTGTGATTGAAGACATTTCAATTAAAAAATTAATTGGATCAATGAATTTCGTGATTGAATCAAAAAAAAATTTTTTTGTGTGTAGGAAAATAAAGGTTAATTTCAGAAAATGTTACGAAGATCTATTACATATCACAAAAATAAGTAATTTTTTTTTACAAAATCAAGAAAATTTATTAGACATAATTAGTTGTTTTACTTGTTAAATCTCGTAGTTTAAAGGAAAAAATTGGTGTTCGAAATTGCAAAAATGTATTTAGGTCATACGAAGTTCAAGATGGACACATATGTGGTAAAATCTAAAATTTTTTAAGAAATTCTGAAATATTTTGTGGGAAATCGGAAATTAAGTAAAACTTTATAGGGGTATACTAAGATTGTCATTCGGTTTGTAACTCATCGAAATATTGGTCTCAGACCCCATAAAGTATATAAATTCTGGGTGTGGTAAAATTCTGAGTAAATTTGGCGATATCCGTCCATCTGGCTGTCCTTCCGTCCGTTGAAATCACAAAAATATCCGAACGAAAAAAGCTATCGACTTGAAACTTGGCACAAGTTGTTGTTATTGATGTGGGTCGGAAAGTATTGCAAATGGTCCATATAGCCCTATATAAACCGACCCTCATATTTGGTTTGCGAAGCCTCTTGCAAGAGCAAATTTCATCCGATTCGGTTAAAATTAGGTACGTGTATATGTTATCTAACAACCATGCAAAAATGCATATCCATATCGGCCATAGTATATCGCCCATATCTGGGAAACTATTCTTGGTGATTTGATCAGAAAAAGTCTCATGCACAATATTTGAGCGAGTTAATTCGTCCCACAAATTTGAATTTTGCTTAGCCGAGACACAAGCCATGAATTTTTTACTCACGAACAGTGTTGCGGGTATTAAGGAATTTTCCCCAAATTGGGCATATTTCTTCGTGGATGCACCCAAAAAAAGTTTACTTGGATCCAAAGATTTTGATCTTCCTTTAAGGATTTTGGCATTGATTCCGAGCCAAAGATGCGGGTTCTTTAAAATAAGGAAATTTTTTTGCGACCTATCTGGCTTTAAATCTAGGATCTATAAAATTAAAAATTAGGATACAGATCTCATTTATCGAATTTTTATTCTATTTTTTTCGGTATATTAATAAATTCACGTACAAACAAATGTCAGTTTAAAAATACAAATTATAATGGATACTTCGAACTAAAAAAAAAATATTGTCTTAATTCAAAAAAAAAAAAAAAAAAAACTTTAAACCAAAGATGCTAAATTCTCAAAATAAGTCTTATCCTACATTTGAAGCGTTTTTATCTTAAATCTAAAGATTCAATATTTCAGTTCATTTAAGGACGATTTTTTAAAATCAAAAATGTGTTTCTTTACTTTAAGGAAAATTTGCCTTAGTTTAAAGCTATGCAACTTTATCAAAGGGACGCAAATTTTCAAAATGTTTGTCCTAAATTTAATGAACAAATTTTTGAAGCAAAGATTATAAACTTTCATTTAATAAAAATTTCATTATTTTAAAGAAATTTGTCCTTAATAGGGTGTAAATTGCGCATCCTACAATTGAGGATGCGTAATCTTTAATATCGCGTAAATATTTTTTTTTCAGTGTGGGGACAAGTATTTTGAGTTGGTGGTGATTTTCCATAAATTTGGGGTTTTGTGGGGATCCGTTCAGTACAGGTTAGGGACGAACAGATTAGGACAAAAATTTATTTCTAAACCGAAACTCCCATTTTCATTTTTCGAACATTTGGAAGCAGTGCTGCCGCTACTACTTCAATCGAAGTATTTTGCTTCATTTTCACAAAATTTACTTCGTCACTCCTTCTTCCAAAAATCTGCTTCACTTTTTGTTCTGCTTCAAATTTTTAAATTTTTCCCATATTACCTAATTGTTTTTCCTATTCCTTTAATTACGATGAACATAGCGGTTTTAATCATTGCATTATTAACCGATGTGGACCAATTTTTGCATAGTTGTTAGAGACCGTATACTTACACCATGTACCAAATTTCAGCCGGATCGGATGAAATCTAACAACTATATATAATTATGGACCGATGTGGACCAATTTTTGCATGGTTCTTAGAGATCATATGCTGAAACCATGTACCAAATTTCAGCTGGATCGGATGAAATTTGCTTCTCTTAGAGTCCCCGCAAACCAAATTTGGGGGTGCCTTTATATGGGGGCTATACGTAAAAGTGGACCGATATGGCCCATTTGTAATACCATCCGACCTACATCAATAACAACTACTTGTGCCAAGTTTCAAGTCGATAGCTTCTTTCGTTCGGAAGTTAGCGTGATTTCAACAGACGGACGGACGCACATCTCAGATCGACTCAGAATTTCACCACGACCCAGAATATATATACTTAATGGGGCCTTAGAGCAATATTTCGATGTGTTACAAACGGAATGACAAAGTTAATATACCCGCATCCTATGGTGGAGGCTATAATAAAATGAATTCCATTGTTTTGTTTTCAAAAATGTATGCTACTTCAATTTTATTCAATCTACTCCACTTTTTTCCAAAATCTACTTCACTCAATTTTTCACTAGCGGTAGCACTGTTTGGAAGACAATCACTGGTCCCTGGTGTTGTGATTCGATATTTTGATCTTTTGGAGTCTATTTCTTTAATTTTTTCATAAAAACTTGTCAAAAAATTATTGGGCAATTTTGTGAGGAATTTTGATTTAAATTGGGGATCTTTGGGGACGAAAGCATCCTGTTTTCACTACTCACGAATTTATTCCAACACCCTTTTAAAAATAGACATTTGCAAAAAAAACCCAAAAATTCAAAAGTTGTCTTTTTCAAAATTCGAAATATCAATATTTTGATACTTTTAATTTAGCTCAATTTATTTGGGTTGGGAATGTTTCAACAAATTACTACAATGGGAAAATTTGGGAAATGTTCCTGTTGCTAATTAATGAAATTTCTCACGTGAAACAAAATCGACTAAGAACTATGTTCACAATGTTGTCAGTAAAACGAGTGTAGTATTTAAGTTTATAATGAGTTTACATTGAAGAACTAATGATGATTAACTACTCGTTGCGATCTTGTAAAAAAATATGTACATCAATTAGCCTCATCTTTTAACAATTTTCTCGCTCTCTTCTTATGTTTTAAGGCCATCATTAAGATACGATAATTAACTTTCGTAATTATCAACAAAAAAATACTCCCAGCAAAACAAGAATGGGATAACGTCATCGATATCATGTTCGCAATTATTTACAACTCTCTTATTGTTAGAGAATAATACTGGTATGCCCGATTACGTGTACTTTAATTGTTCACTTTGACCACCAAGTATGGAGATTGCAAACAAGACCACTCCAATAGCCCGTACTGCCCCCATACATGGATTAAATGTCTTACCCCTAAAAGTGCTATAACTACACACGACTAACCCAAATATTTATTGGTTTTGGATTCCATTTGTAAACAAAAAGGAAAACTGGTTTACTTTGAACGCATACCCCCAACGCAATAAATGGTAAGAAGTTTTTCATCGAAACCAAAAGAAAAGGTTGTCGGCGGCGCATGAAATCATTTTTCAGTTGCTTTTCATGGGTTTCGAGAGTGTGCTAGCTAGCATTACGTCATTTTAACGTATTTAACGACGAACTTGACAGGTAAACGCATCAGTTTGCGACGATGGATAGACCTATACTAACTCCTCCTCACGCCAACAGCTGTTTAGGAGTCATTGAAAGTTCCTCTCATGATTTGACATAACAAACAAAACCAGTGTGTTGTTGAAAAGCGAAAATGATGACACCATTGGGCAATACCATATAAAGTTGGTGCATCTGATAGATACTCAATGAATTGTCTGGGGGTTTGTTGCATTTTAATGGACATAATGAAGTGGTTGATTATAAAAAATTCAAGAGCAATTAAGAGAATATATATGACGTAAAACCAACCCACATTGAGTGAGGCAAAGGTTGATATTATTAGACACGTTTGCCACAGTTGGTAGAATTCTACCAAATATTGTAATTTTTTTACTGTTTGGTAAATTGGTAGAATTCGTGATATTTTGAAAGATTTTGGAAAATATTCTCTCTTCAAGTAAGAGATGCTTCAATTTAAAATCTTGACAAAGTTTTCTATAGAAATGAAATTTTGACAAAATTTTCTATAGAAATAAAATTTTGACAAAATTTTCTATAGAAATAAAATATAGACAAAATTTTCTATAGAAATGAAATTTTTACAAAATTTTCTATAGCAACAAAATTTTGACAAAATTTTCTATAGCAATAAAATTTTGACAACATTTTCTATAGAAATAAATTTTTGACAACATTTTCTATAGAAATAAATTTTAGACAAAATGTTCTATAGAAATAAAATGTTGACAAAATTTTCTATAGAAATAAAATTTTTACAAAATTTTCTATAGCAACAAAATGTTGACAAAATTTTTTATAGCAATAAAATTTTGACAACATTTTCTATAGCAATAAAATTTTTACAAAATTTTCTATAGAAATAAAATTTTGACAAAATTTTCTATAGAAATAAAATGTTTACAATATTTTCTATAGAAATAAAATTTTGACAAATTTTCTATAGAAATAAAATTTTGACAAAATTTTCTATAGAAATAAAATTTTGACAAAATTTTCTATAGAAATAAAATTTTGACAAAATTTTCTATAGAAATAAAATTATGACAAAATTTTCTATAGAAATACAATTTTGACAAAATTTTCTATAGAAATAAAATTTTGACAAAATTTTCTATAGAAATAAAATTATGACAAAATTTTCTATAGAAATACAATTTTGACAAAATTTTCTATAGAAATAAAATTTTGACAAAATTTTCTACAGAAATAAAATTTTGACAAAATTTTCTATAGAAATAAAATTTTGAAAAAAAAAATCAATAGAAACGAAATTTTCACAAAATTTTCTATAGAAATAAAATTTTGACAAAATTTTCTATAGAAATAAAATTTTGACAACATTATCTATAGTAATAAAATTTTGACAATATTATCTATAGTAATAAAATTTTGACAAAATTTTCTATAGAAATAAAATTTTGACAAAATTTTCTATAGAAATAAAATGTTGACAAAATTTTCTATAGCAATAAAATTTTGACAAAATTTTCTATAGAAATAAAATTTTGACAAAATTTTCTATAGTAATAAAATTTTGACAAAATTTTCTATAGTAATAAAATTTTGACAAAATTTTCAATAGAAATAAAATGTTGACAAAATTTTCTATAGAAATAAAATTTGGACTCAATTTTCTATAGAAATAAGATTTTGACAAAATTTTCTATAGAAATTAAATTTTGACAAAATTCTCTATGGAAATAAAATTTTGACAAAATTCTCTATAGAAATAAAATGTTGACAAAATTCTTTATAGAAATAAAATTTTGACAAAATTTTCTATAGAAATAAAATTTTGACAAAATTTTCTATAGAAATAAAATTTTGACAACATTTTCTATAGATATAAAAGTTTGGATCGACTTCGATCCAAACTTGGAAACAATCGAAAAACTTCAAATCGTTGAAAATCAACTGTTTCAAAAACAGAAAAAGTATCTCTATAAATTCACTTTTTCGACAGAAACCTTTCGATTCTTATATTTCTCTTATAAACAGAGGCTAACTATGGGAAAGAATCCATTCGTCAAAAGAAAATTTGTAATATACAATGAATTAATAATGACCATTTTGTTTGACGTTTTAATTTCATAGAAAAATACAACTTCAGAAGCAATATACAAATACAGCAATCAAGGTGCTAATTGATTGACAATGGCTTTTTTGTTTAAGCCAAATACAAAGACCCCATACATATATATATAAATATGTGAATCCAATCTTAAATGTTAATGTGAGAAAAATATTGACGACTTGTTGAGAGATACTCAATTTTGCTGTATTTGCGTCTGAATAACAAGATGCAAATATGTTTAAAAATAAACTGGGGATTGGTTTTGGATTGTACATGATATGCATAAAAAATTACTGACCATTTGATACGAATTTGTAAATAGCCATTGAAAATACTATTTAGGCTTGGATTAAAAGCAATACAAGTTGAACTATATCAAAAGAAATTAAGGAAAACAGGAATTGGAGACAATAAAAGGAGTCTCGTTAATTACACGAGCTAGAGCGCACAACAAGCCATAAACTGGCTTGTATATCAGTTGACATGAAACTGAGAAACCTAATTAAATTAAAGTTAACGAGTTCAACAATTCTAATGTTTGATAATAAAGTTGTGAAAAATTTAACCTTTTAATATAGACGGTGTCCAGTTTTTACTAAAAGCTAGGCCGACTTTATGGGTCATCTTTACATAGCCACTTGCCGGCATCACTTGGAGTGATAAAATACCAGATTAGGCCACATTGGTGTATACTCTCAAAAGTATTAGGTGTAAACCATACATATCGCCCCATTTGATGATATAGCTTTCATTTAAACCTTTCATTCGAAAGCATCCATTAAACGTTCGTTTTGGAAGACATTTGAAATTTGGTATTTTTACACCTTCCACCATAGGAAAGGGGTATATTAACTTTGTCATTCCGTTTGTAACACATCGAAATATTGTTTTAAGATCCCATAAAGTATATTCTGATGAAAATTCTGAGTCGATGACATCGCTAGTCAGTACGTCCGTCTGTGGAAATCAAGCTAACTTCCGAACGAAACAAGCTATTCACTTGAAACTTGGCACAAGTAGTTGTTATTGATGTTGGTCTAGTGGTATTGCAAATGGGCTATATCGGACCATGAGCTATATCGAATCGTTTAGGTATAGTCGCTATATAAATGGACCACAAGATTAGCTTGCGGAGCCTCTTGGAAGAGCAAATTTAATCCGATCCGGTTGAAATTTGATACGTGATGTTAGTACATATATGCCCAACTAACAACCATGGTACATTTCGGTCTGTAATTATATACAGGACCCATATAATCCGACCCCGAATTTGGCTTGCGGAGACTTTTTAAGAAGTCGAGTCTAAGCCGATCTAGCGATGTCAGTCCGTCCGTCTGTGGAAATCAAGCTAACTTCCGAACGAAACAAGCTATTCACTTGATACTTGGCACAAGTAGTTGTTATTGATGTTGGTCTAGTGGTATTGCAAATGGGCTATATCGGACCATGAGCTATATCGAATCGAATATAAATTGACCACAAGATGTTTGTATATACCCTCTAACAAACATGGAAAAATTGGTAGATATTGGTCCATAATTATATTTAGCCCCCGTATAAACCGATCCCCAGATTTAGCTTGCGGACACGGTTGCCACAGTTGGTAGAATTCTACCAATGGAAGATATTTTACTGTTTGGTAGATTTTGGAAATATTCCTCTCCAACTAAGAGCTACTTCACAAATTTCCTCGAGAAATAAAATTTTGAAAAAAAAATTCAATAGAAATAAAGTTTTGAAATCAATTTCAATAGAAATAAAATTTTGGCAAAATTTTCTATGGAAATAAAATTTAGAAAAAATTTTCTAAAGAAATAAAATTTTGACAACATTTTCTATAGAAATAAAATTTTGACAACATTTTCTATAGAAATAAAATTTTGACAAAATTTTCTATAGAAATAAAATTTTGACAAAATTTTCTTTAGAAATAAAATTTTGACAAAATTTTCTATAGAAATAAAAATTTGAAAATTTTCAGTAAAAATACAATTTTGAGAAAATTTTCTATATTAATAACAATTTGACAAAATTTTCTATATTAATAACATTTTGACAAAATTTTTTACACAAATAAAATTTTGACAAATTTTGATTTTCTATAGAAATTAAATTTTGACAAAATTTTCTATAGAAATAAAATTTTGACAAAATTTTCTATAGAAATAAAATTTTGACAAAATTTTCTAAGAAATTAAATTTTGACAAAATTTTCTATAGAAATAAAATTTTGACAAAATTTTTTATACAAATAAAATTTTCACAAAATTTTCTATAGAAATAAATTTTTTACAAAATTTTCTATAGAAATAAAATTTTGACAAAATTCTCTATAGAAATAAAATTTTGACAAAATTTTCTATAGAAATAAAATTTTGACAAAATTTTCTATAGAAATAAAATTTTGACAAAATTTTCTATAGAAATAAAATTTGAGCAAAATTTTCTATAGAAATAAAATTTTGACAAAATTTTCTATAGAAATAAAATTTTGACATAATTTTCTATAGAAATAAAATTTTGACAAAATTTCCTATAGAAATAAAATTTTGACAAAATTTTCTATAGAAATAAAATTTTGACAAAATTTTCTATAGAAATAAAATTTTGACATAATTTTCTATTGAAATAAAATTTTGACAAAATTTTTTACACAAATAAAACTTTGACATAATTTTCTATAGAAATAAAATTTTGACAAAATTTTCTATAGAAATAAAATTTTGACAAAATTTTCTATAGAAATAAAATTTTGACAAAATTTTCTATAGAAATAAAATTTTGACAAAATTTTCTATAGAAATAAAATTTGAGCAAAATTTTCTATAGAAATAAAATTTTGACAAAATTTTCTATAGAAATGAAATGTTGACAAAATTTTCTATGGAAATAAAATTTTGACAAAATTTCCTATAGAAATTAAATTTTGACAAAATTTTCTATAGAAATAAAATTTTGACATAATTTTCTGTAGAAATAAAATTTTGACAAAATTTTCTATAGAAATAAAATTTTGACAAAATTTTCTATAGAAATAAAATTTCTACAAACAAATCTTGCTATAGAATAATTTTGACAAACAAAATTTTCTACAGATATAAAATTTTAACAAACAAAATAGAAATAAAATTTTGACAATAGAAATAAAATATGCACGAGCAAATTACATCCACTCTTGGATGAGCAAAATTCTTTCGATCCGGCTGAATCTTGGTATTTGATATTGGTATAGGTTTTCTAATCAAGATTTGATTTCTGGAGTCTCAAGCAGGAACCAATTTCACCTGATGAAGTTCAAATTTGGCTTTCTCTTCTGTCCGATCGTGGAATTGAAACTATAACCCCGACGGTTTTGCTAACCCTTGCATCAAAGTGGTTCTTTAGGAAACAAACATAATTCTATAACGGAACAATTAAAGTGGATTTAAAATACAAAATATTCATGACATTGACATCGAACGTGGGTATAATTACGGTAATGTATTCCGAGATGTAAGAAGTTATTACATTTTGAAGTAAATCTATTAAGTTTTGCGTGGGCTTGGACACGAGTCTTACCAACGATTACGTAGCTGATTAATATTCAGCTAAGGTAGATAGAACTTGGTTCTATTTAGTTTTTTTTTATTTGATGCACATTTTATTTTTGTTTTGAAATGGTGACACATGCCTCAGATATTGACCGACTATATAAACCCATCAAAGATTTATACCGCCTCCCAAATGCTTATTTCCGCTCTAAAAGCAAAACAATTTATTTTAAGTACACACGTGACCTCTACAAACAATTTAAAGTGAATTTCTAGCAATTAAAACTTACATAATTTAGTTAACAGTGGAAGTAATTTGTAATCTTTTCGTGTCAAATGATCTACGGAATTTTTTTTTTAATTGTCTTTAGTAGTGTGTTACAGGTCAATCATCAAAAAAATATAGCTGATCTTGTAACTCAGGGAGTTTAGACGTATAACGTGGTATTTATTCGTTATAATTCAACAGTCTGAGCCATACACATAAGTGAGTAATCTAACAGCTTTTCATTTCGATGAAACTTGAGAGCAAATTGTATTGAACGATTTGAAACAAAATGCCTCAATGTTAAGCTGTCTGCATGACAAATAAGAATATTAACACATGCTGATGTGTGTTTGTATAAAACACGCCGTCCCCAACATATGAACCGAGTTGGGTATCGAACCTGAGTCGTTGTAAAGCATATAAAAGTCAACAAAAGCCAAACGCTAACCCACTCAGCCAATTCATATCAAGAATATGCCACAACAAAAACCCAAACCAAAAAAAAACTGAGGGGAGAGAAAACACCGATGGCGAGACTTGAATGAAATAAGAATAGACGACAACTAAAAATAGATCTCTTTAGTGGCACAGTACTTTAATTCCACCACAACAATGGAAGGCAAATTACCGTATACTTATATTAGGTTTCAAGCAATTCTTTTGATTGGAAATATTTTTGTGAAATTTTTCTGTGCATAGGATTTTTTTTTACTCCGTTTAAAAAATACGTTATAGGCCCGCAAAATAGTGATCCGTGGCAGCGAACACTTCTTTAGCACCTTGGTTAAAATGACGTTATGGCTGTCAATTAATTATCTTTAGCACCATGATTAAAATGACGTTATGGCTGTCAATTAATTATCTTTAAAACTTCCCATATATTAGAATGTTATTGAGAAGATAAACGAAACCTAATCATCAATCGATAATTATCGACACAAATAAGTTATCATTGACATTGAATAGAATTTTTGTAAAAATACGGCATTGGTTACATAGCACTGATAATAGAACTAGACACACACACAAGGTAATTATCTCCTTTCTATTCGAAATAAATACCACAACAAATGTCTTAATAAATTGTAAAATAATTTGCCTATTATAGCATTCGCTTAAAACCACCGACTGCTCTCAATAACAAATTTAAATTTCCGTTAATTTGTAATATATCCATTTGATAGGATGGGGACAAAATGGGGTTTGTGGTTAAAAAAAAATGTAGAATGTCAAACCACAAAGTGAAGCAAAAACATAAGAAAGACCTAAGACTAAGTGAAGGGAAGCTTTAATATGCGAATGTAGCAGTGTCGTATCTTTGGCACTAATGCTCATGTCCTGCCCATGAGCATAATCACCACTTGAGACCATAATAATCTACAAAAATTTGGAAAAAAAATTACCAAAGAAAAAATTTTATTTTTCAAAATTTTATTTCTATGGAAAATTTTGTCAAAATGTTATTTCTATAAAATATTCTGTCAAAATTTTATTTCTATAGAAAATTTTGTCAAAATTTTATTTCTAAAGAATATTTTGTCAAAATTTTATTTCTATAGAAAATTTTGTCAAAATTTTATTTCTATAGAAAATTTTGTCAAAATTTTATTTCTATAGAAAATTTTGTAAAACCTTTATTTCTAAAGAAAATTTTGTCAAAATTTTATTTCTAAAGAAAATTTTGTCAAAATGTTATTTCTATAGAAAATTTTGTAATAATTTTATTTCTATAGAAAATTTTGTCAAAAATTTATTTCTATAGAAAATTTTGTCAAAATTTTTTTCTATAGAAAATCTTGTCAAAATTTAATTTCTAAAGAAAATTTTGTCAAAATTTTATTTCTATAGAAAATTTTGTCAAAATTTTATTTCTATCGAAAATTTTGTCAAAATTTTATTTCTATAGAAAATTTTGTCAAAATTTTATTTCTATAGAAAATTTTGTCAAAATTTTATTTCTATAGAATATTTGTCAAAATTTTATTTCTATCGAAAATTTTGTCAAAATTTTATTTCTATAGAAAATTTTGTCAAAATTTTATTTCTATAGAAAATTTTGTCAAAATTTTAGTTCTATAGAAAATTTTGTCAACATTTTATTTCTATAGAAAATTTTGTCAACATTTTATTTCTATAGAAAATATTGTCAAAATTTTATTTCTATAGAAAATTTGTCAAAATTTTATTTCTATAGAAAATTTTGTCAAAATTTTATTTCTATAGAAGATTTTGTCAAAATTTTATTTCTATAGAAAATTTTGTCAAAATTTTATTTCTATAGAAAATTTTGTCAAAATTTTATTTCTATAGAAAATTTTGTCAAAATTTTATTTCTATAGATAATTTTGTCAAAATTTTATTTCTATAATTTTGTCAAAATTTTTTTCTATAGATAATTTTGTCAAAATTTTTTTCTATAGATAATTTTGTCAAAATTTTTTTCTATAGATAATTTTGTCAAAATTTTTTTCTATAGAAAATTTTGTCAAAATTTTATTTCTATATAAAATTTTGTCAAAATTTTATTTCTATAGAAAATTTTGTCAAAATTTTATTTCTATAGAAAATTTTGTCAAAATTTTATTTCTATAGAAAATTTTGTCAAAATTTTTTCTATAGAAAATTTTGTCAAAATTTTATTTCTATAGAAAATTTTGTCAAAATTTTATTTCTATAGAAAATTTTGTCAAAATTTTATTTCTATAGAAAATTTTGTAAGACCTTTATTTCTAAAGAAAATTTTGTCAAAATTTTATTTCTAAAGAAAATTTTGTCAAAATGTTATTTCTATAGAAAATTTTGTAATAATTTTATTTCTATAGAAAATTTTGACAAAATTTTATTTTTGAAGAAAATTTTATTTCTATAGAAAATCCATACTAGTCAATTCTAGTAAGATTCCAATACGATAATCATTCTGAAGCAGAAAGTAGCAATATACATTTCATTTTCCCTCATAATAAACACATTATTGTCATGCAACAGGACTTGGATTGAGTTACATACTGGGCTTTAAGCTCGACTCTATGATACTACGAATACTTCCTTGAGGCGTTATTCTGATTCTTCCATTTTGCTTTGCAGTGGCTCGGAAGAGGTTCGAGGGGCATTAAAACTCTAGAAAATAGGTTTCGAAAAGGTTTGAATTGACGATTTATAAATAAACTTAAAACTTAAAAGATCACATTTGAACGTAGAAAGCCAAGAAAATACGAAGTTTAATGTTGAATGGATTGTTTGGAAACAATATAGTGGTTTATTTACGCATTATTTTGGAAGACTATTAGAGGCAGTTTTTTGTAAACTATTGAAAAGTAATTGTCCTGCAATATCACATATCACCCTATGAAGAGAAAGCTGTGTGCCCTAAGCAGCTCCTCTGCAAAGCTTGGACTGGGTACCCCAAACAAACAAAAAAAAAAATGATGGAGCGTAATCTGTGTACATATTTTCGTTCATAGTCAAGTCGTCGAGAGAAATAGGAGATGCTGCACAAAATGTGATTGCCATCAACCACTAAAAAGAAATGCAAGGAAACACACATACACACTATTGGACGACTTACCTCTACCTCTTCCAGTTTGCAACAGGGGATAGGGGATGTTATCCGAAACAATTTACGCAATTCCCGTTGTTGACGATACAAAAGCAAAATTAATTGATTATTAAACTTTAACTTTAGAAAAATATGTACTCCCAATAACACTTCCTAGGCAAACCATGCTTTTATAAATTTACTACGCGCTTGGGCAGTATTAATTTTAATATTATCTAGCTATTTATTTTTTTCTTGCTTCTATTATTATTATATTCACTATTATTGTTTTATTGTTATATTCACAGATCCGATCGGAACACCCGTCCACATTGAGAATTGAAAGTAAACAAAGTATAGCAGAAAAGAAAGCCAGCGACAAAATAATGACGCCGTTCAAATATTTTAAATCAGTGATGAGAAACTTCTTATATCGGTACCATTTTGGTTTGAAAATAATAACAGGTAGTGAAAACCCATCAACTGATATCAACCTTATAAAATAATTGGCCGTTCATAACATTTATTTATTTCGTTTTTAAATAGTTTTTTTTTTTTTTATATATAAATATTTTTAAATATCCATTTATATGATGAAGAGTCAATTCGTTAGTTTATATATGACCCAAAAGCTACAAAATTCTTTGAATAATGAAAAGAATCACAGAATACTATATCATATTATGTAGGCTACTTTTCCGTAAAATGATTAATACTGCAACAGTGCCGTTCGCACTATAATTTTGTTCGTCCTATAAATTGTCAATGAAACTTTTCGATAAAAATCACACCATAATTTATTTTGCATGATGTAATCGATAATACAGTTAACTTGTTATCGACAAGCCTTTATCGATTTTTAACTTATCATAGACAATTTTAAGCGTTTGATCACATCATAAGATACATTTGGAATACAGACGTTTCGTACGAGCGAATCTACAGGAGGAACGGGGTATTATGCCAGATAAATTAATATTTTGAACGAGACATTACAGGTTTCGTGACGATCCTTAGCACAATCAATCATACAAAAGTATTGCTATTAGATTTTTATAAATTTTTCAAAATTATACTACATTCACACTATGCTAGAAATCTTGAAAAATCGCCTCCCATACAAAAAGCGAGTTTTCAAATATCAAAAAGGAAAATTCTAGCATAAAGTGAACGTAGTATTATCCCTGCCAACATTTTTTGAATTTGGGGGCGCTTCTGAGAATCACCATTACGTCGAAAACAATTATATACGACATCAAAAACTCGTCGTAAAAACGCCGTCACTATTGAGAAGTTGTACCACGCCAAGTTACTACAAACAAGTTTCTCATCAGTGCAATTATTAGGTGCCTATTTAGATCAATTTAGAAGGACGCCAAATAATAAACTATCAGAAAAAGTGCATTTTAAGGTAATTGTAGAAGAATCATTGTGGTCAAGTAATCATTGCGCTTGGCGTTTCACAAAAAATAAAATGGCTCTTCTAAAAGTAGTGATGACAAAATACTTTCATGTACATTTTGTACTTTTTGATATGCTTCCCCCATCACAGTTCGCGATGGTTGTGGTGACATTTACGAGTCTGTGGTAGCGATGAGGATGAAATGGAACTTTGAAATGCTGGCAGGGGTATTACTATGTATGAATATTGTATGAAACTCTAGAGAGTAGTCCATTGTAATTATTTTATTATGGCCAAATAGGCTTAGAATTACATGCTCTGAATGAATAAATAAAAATAAAGTGAACGTAGTATGATCCCTGCCAACATTTTTTGAATTTGGGGGCGCTTCTGAGAATCCCCATTACGTCGAAAACAATTATATACGACATCAAAAACTCGTCGGAAAAGCGCCGTCACTATTGAGAAGTTGTACCACGCCAAGTTACTACAAAAAAGTTTCTCATCAGTGCAATTATTAGGTGCCTATTTAGATCAATTTAGAAGGACGCCAATAAGAGCCCCGGTAAACTATCAGAAAAAGTGCATTTTAAGGTAATTGTAGAAGAATCATTGTGGTCAAGTAAAACACATAAGGAACATAAGGAAGTACTATAAATAAGTAAAACACTTGATAAATACGCAAATGATCCAAATCGTGCAAAGTATAAGATGAAAATCTTTTTCAACATCGAATTTTGCTGTTTTTCACATCCCAATAAACACAAACGTTTGAAAAATACTAAATTTTAACAATTTTTCAAACATTTTTTCAAAGGATTAGGGTAATATTCAATTTGAGAAATTGTTGTGACAATCGCGTTCTCAACAAAAAACAGACATTACCCTCAACAGTAGAATTCAACACGTTAGCAACGATTTCTCAACATATTAGCAACAACTTTTCAAACTAAATTTCATTTTAACGCTTCAAAGCTATTGGAAAATTTGTTGAAAGCAAGCAATTTGCAAGGCTTTTTGAATAAATGTTGAATATGGGATTCACTATCAAATTGATATGGCGTTACCTATGAAAAATGCTCATCCTTGTGTTTGTTGGGATATATCATTTTTTTATGAAACTAATCAGCTGTGTGCTATACACTACCTAGTGTAATTTTGGTGTGTACACGACGTTATGCGCCTTAAATAGAATCGGTTATTTGCGTTTATTCGGCTTGATTTTTAAGCATTCAAATAGGAAATTTTTAGAAAATCATGAAAACTCCTCCTCAAAAACGAAAACTACTTCCTGATCGTGGAAAATCTAAAGCTGCATTTAGCGACGATGAATCCATTCATAAAGAAGAAGTTGATGACATAGATGAAGACTATGAAGAAGAAGAGGACGAACCTGAAGAACCTCCTCCACCACCACCGGTAACCCGTCCCACAAGAGGGCGACCAAGGAAGACACCGGCGCCAGTCCCACAACCTGAGAAAACTAATGCATCACAAATGGGCATAATGACACCATATAAAAGACGCAAAAAAGAACGAGAGTTATCATCTGCTGGCCACAATAAAATACAAGCAGAAAGTTTTGTTATGAAGCTTTTCGACCGCACATTGGATCTCTCAAAGTACACAGAATTTACAGAGTTATATCCAATATGTAGAGCTTGGATGGCAAACCAACCACGAAATCCCAGCATACGTAGCTATCGAGAAACTCGATCTCCGTCTCCTGTCCACAGAGAAAATGATGGATTGGAATTACTTACCCAACTTAAGAGAGGTAAACTGCGAAGTATAACAAGAATGCCAAAACCGAAGGAAGCTGATATGCCAAGGGTAGCACCACAGGTGGAGCCAAATAGATACACATCAACCGATGAGTTGATAGCATCTGATGATCCTTTGCAAAATGCTAGCAAGGAGAAATTATTGAAACAACACATAAGCAAATGGAAACACATTAAAAGTGGTTGGCAAAAACACACCAAGCGGTATCAGCGCAGATATGATGTAAATTTTGTTATTCTACAAGAGCTATTCCAACCTTGAATAAATGGTTTTATAAAAAAAAAATTAATCAACTCTTTAAAATCTTCAAATTCCAGTTATTATATATGGACGAGCAAGACATTCTTTCCTACATTTTAAAAAGATGATTATTATGGGAGGTACTTGGAATTCTCTTTAAAATTCGTTTTAAAGAAGTCGTCTCAAGAAATCCACATATACGATTAGCCCTTAAGGCAGATTCTACACGTTTTTTAACAAAACTCTTAATTAAGTGCCAAAATCATGGATATAAGTATCCATTAGTTGCGTAATATGCGTCTTTATAAAACAGAACTTATTTGGAAGGGAGATTCAATAAGTTCAATCAGACAGTTTGTATAGGTTTCCGACATTTAAAGTGCTCAGCTCAAGGAATAATTGGCCTTCTTTTCAAAAATGTCAATTTCAAAGTAATATGGTGTTTTAGTGCAAAAATTTCCAACAAAATTGAAAATTGGCTTTGCCAATTTTAACACAGCAGCTTAGGTATGAAGGTTTATATTTATCTTATCAAAACTGGCAAACTTTTGTTAGTTTTTTTCTATTTTAACTCTATTGCATCCATTTGTCGAAATCAGGACATAATCTCAAAGCATTGCGGACCAAAAATAGGTCTAAAGTACCAATTTCAAGGAAATCGTCTAAGAATTGCGATTTCTAGAAGCCCCAGAAATCAAATCGGGAGATCGGTCTATATGGGGCCTATACCAAAAACTGGACCGATACACACCATATTCGGGACGGCTATATATGGACCTAAAATACCGTTGAATTTCCAAATACAGGCATATCGGATAAAAATAACGGTAGCTAAAAGCCCAGGAAGAAAAACGGGAGATTGGTGATTGTACCAAAACATGGAACGATTCACACCATATTCGAAACACATATTTATTGATCTAAATTGCCACTAAACTTTAAATTTCATGCAAATCGGATAAAAATCCCTTTGTCTAGAAGCTCAACACCTCAAATCGGGAGTTTGGATTTTATGGGCGCTATATCAAAACCTGGACTGATATAGCCCATCTTCGAACTTAACCTGCCTGCACACAAAATATGAGTCTAAGCTAAATTTCAGAACAATTGGTTCATTATTGAATGCTGTAGCGTGACACACACACAGAAGGAAATCGTTATATCGTCTCAGAATTTCTCCCTGCTGATCAAAAATATACTATGTATATAATTTGTATAGTCGAAAATTGATATTTCGGTGTGTTACGAACGGAATGATAAACTTTTTAATTTATAAAATATAAATTACGATCATCGTATCGACTTATTTACAATTGCTATTGCAGATTGCTTGCTGTTTTAGCAGAAAAACTACAAACACAACAGTATTTTATCTGCTGAAAAACAGCAGTCAGCATTTGCTATTAACAGCAGTCTTTTCTCTATGAGTGTATTTGCTTGAAATTTGGAAACGGATATAATTTCTTTCATTTCTTAATGTAAGAGA